>NC_069504.1:323276738-323481738 GCF_027579735.1 Bombina bombina
ATCAGTTTCATGAAAAGAAAAAAAAAAAAATTGGGTTCGGTATCCATTCAAACTCTTGTAATAGTAACAGCTATTTTCAGTGAAGCCGATTTTAACGTGGTTTAAATTAAGAGTGTTTAAAAAAGGTACACAGTACAGTGCCTTAACCACTAGTGCTAGAAAAGAGCAGGACCATTAAACTCTCTCATATTGTGCACAACTCACACCAGCATTACCCAGTGTGGCTTTTCATTGGATGAAAATCATTTGACAAAACTGTAGCAACTGCTATGTTTAAAAACTGATCTTTTTTCTCTCTCAACACACACACAAATAGGATATGAAGTTGTAGTGCCCTTTATGTAAGGGTTCATTAGATATCAGAAGCCAACACACATTTAAAGGAACAGTATACTGTAAAATAGTTTTTCCCTTAATGTGTTTACAATTGCTTTTTTTACCAACTGCAGAGTAAAAAAAAACGTATGACAATTAGCTTTTTAAGGCTTATTTGTGTATATTAAAGCTCTGATTTTGTGTTTTGAAGCCACAACCTAATAAAACGGGTTGAGCTTGTAGGTATAATCAGATCTCATTACTGTATCACATTGTGTAAATATACCTTCTTTTATCTTATATCTGTCCTTAAAACAATCACCAGTACTTTGAGAGAACAATGGAAAATTAACATTTTATTACCTTATCTCTGCTATATCCGACTGGGAGTGTAATCTCTTCTGCTGGCTGTGTTTACAAAGCTTATCTATAGCTGGTACGCGCGGCCACAAACTTTCAGAATAGGTGGAGATACCACATGCTAAATCAACAATTTCAAATGCCAATATAAGGGTAAAGGAGCTACTTGTAAACAATTTAATACACTCCAGCAGGTAAAGTGGATCATTGGAAACAAATTAAAGGGGAGAAAATTTTTGAGTAAACTGTCCCTTTAAGATTTTCCATTAGCATAAAAATGTTTTGTACACTACATAAGTAAAAAAAAAAAAAAAAAAAAACAAACAAACACACAAACAAACATTCTGGACTGCTTCTAAGTTCATATAAAAAGGTGTCACTGTTTAAAGTGGTCATGTGTTTGTTTTAGTAAGTTAGCTAATGTAATATACCAACCTGAATGCGGCACTTCACCAAATCCAGAGGTACGACTGCAGTGTGAGTTAAACCACAACTGAGGATGCCACCAAAACCACACAGTGCATAGAACTTTGTGGAGCCATATTCACAGCTGTATTGCTCTGTAGCAGGATTAATAAACACACCATGCTTTTTAAAAAAGGGGTAAAAAAAACACACATGCTACAATTGCACAACTGTTGACATCAAACAGGTTAATTTAGCAGTTTAGATTATACTACAGCAACTTCATTCTGAAATACATGCAAACAAACCTGAATCCTGCATTTAACCAGATCTAATGGGACCACTGCAGTATGAGTTGTACCACAGCTTAAGATTCCACCAAGACCACATAGAGCAAAGAATTTTCCAGATCCATAAGCACAGCTATATTCCTCTGTTCAATTAAAACATGACAGATTAGGAATATTTCTAACATTTAAAACTATCAGAGGTAACACTTTATACGATAACACATGGAAGGGAATCAACTGGACATCAATGGTGCTCTTGGTTGGGGATAAATTAACTTCATGTAAGGGAAAGAAAATAAATAAAACCACATACACAACACACACCAACGCACACCACCTGAAATCACCTGAGTACCATAATGTGTAGAATTATTTTGGTTTTATTACAATACACAGCTGCTGACCATGTCCTCTTCAATAAAGTGTATGCATATTGCACATTTTAATCAATTATGTAATCCAATCCATAGTTAGGTATAGCTACACAAATGGGACCACAAACACTGCATCTGTTTGCCATTTACAGATTCTCTGCTTAAATAAAACTTGGGATCTGTAATACTATAAGCAAATTAACACACGTAGGAGTATTTTTGGCCATAAAATAATGCATTTATTTAACCTTATGTCCTCTGTGTAGCATTCTAGACCAGATACAGTAGTATTAATGGTTGCTATAGGGACTTTAGAGACATAGTAGCAAGAGGAAATTATTTATATCATATACATACATAGCATTTTTGCCATAAACTTTGCAGCTAAAGTTGATTAAAAGAACTGAGCTTGCTTGTGTTTTTTCTTGTTCCAAGTGACACAATACTTTACACCCTAGCCAACTGTAAAAAAAGTGTACTTTGCCAACTAGTCAGCATCCAGACATCACTAGCTGTAGTTTTACTAGCCATACTGTACACAGTGAAGAATGCAGCACTTTTCAGATTTACATTAAGTGTAATGACACAAAAATTAACAGCAGCTGACTTCCGGTCCCTGACAGCCCTGCTCTACTTGATTATTCCAGAACATGGTTACTACAGCAACAAACTAGTCTCTGGCAGCTGAAACTTACTCTGGTTCCCGTCAAGTTAGTTTAGGCAGCTTTCCTAAACTAAAGCTCAAATTAAACCAGTTTACTGAATATGCAAGGGTTGTATGATTTCAACCAGAAGCTGTGATGTTTCAAATACATTTCAGTAAGATACTAAATAGTTACAATTAAACTTACCATCCTGAACAGCAGCCGCAGCAAAGTGACGAGTTGGCGGAGCCTGAGAGGTGCTGCTCTTTCTTTCAGTCAGGCCATCCTGCCCTAGCTGGAATTGAGGGGCACTAAACGGGTTAACCCGAGCTAACGGTGCAACGGATGAATACATGGTGGCAACTATAAGAAAAAAAATATATTACATGCGTAAGGGTCAGGCTAAACAACTTTCTCTTAAAGGGACAGTCTACAAGAAAATTGCTACCGTTTAAAAATATATTCCCTTTATTACACTGAATGTAAATTTAGATGATAGTGCCTGTTATTTAAAAATCCAATTAAAAACAGGGGCACTTTAATTCATCAAAGTTTACATTTCACTTGTGCTGTCAAAATACTTTCCTTTTAATCTTGACAGCCACTCCAGCAATTCCCCCGGTCGTTGCAAGCCCCTTCATATATCAGAAATGATGGATCGGTCATCCTCCAATCACATCTGCCCCCACGGGGGAATCAGTTTGTGATTCAACGTTGTGATTGGAGAAAGCCGGATTCCTCATTTTAAATCCGTGAAGAGGCTTTGCAACGGGCAGGGGAAGCGATGCAGCGGCTGTCAAAATTAAAAAGGTATTTTCACAACATGAGTGAAAAGTAAATTGATTAATTAAAATGCCCCTGTTTTTAATCAGATTTTTATAAACCAGGCACTTTAAATGTAAATTGAGATGACACTTTAAAAAGTTCTGCATAACTAACACATTGATATACCTTTAACCTCTATGATTTACCTGTATCTAAGCCCATGCAGACTGGCCCTTAGTGCGTTTTACATGCATTGCCTTTTAGCCAATTACAGAGGGTTCTTGCATAACCATCATTTTCCATAGGAGTGAGCACAATATTATTGTTATGGCACAAATGACCTAGTACTGTCAGACTGTAAAAGCTAATAAAAGGCAGAGATAAGAGACGTCGTGTAGTGGCTTAGAAACTGGCAAATGTTTATAGGTATATTAATTTAACAAAGTTGGTTATGCAAAGCTTGGGAATCGGTAGTAAAATATGTTTCTTTTAAATAAAATAATAAAGTAGACTGATCCTTTAAATGCAATACACATTTAAAAATAATGGAGATAACAACAACCACAAAAATATTTAAATCATTCTCATTAACTTAGTTTTCTTGTCTAACATTTGAAACATTCTAAACTTCCCAAAAATTAAAATCCATCAATAAACGCTTCACACAAAGAAAAACATAAAAAGAAAATATACACAAAAAATAAACGTGGAACGAGGATTGTAGAAAGCTCCACGAACAATGTCATACTGCAAAGCATTACAGGGGGGTGTACAGCGGTTTCTTGTTACAGCAAGCGCTCCTTGCGAACCATTAAATGTAAAAAAAAAAAAAAAACGGGAGCGCCCACCCGAAAAAAACAAACATAAAGGAACCTAAACTATGCTACATGGGTTCATAACCAGAATTCGTTTATCAAATTGTACGATGATCTAACAGCTCATGAAACGAACACTACATAGCACACCGGAAACATGTACGGTGTGGCATACGACGCAATATTGGCTATATCACCTTTATCGCATACGACGCAATATTGGCTATATCACATTTATCGCATACTCCTTACGCACAATCAAACATGCTGCAGTATACAATAATCACTGCGCTAGCAGCAGCTATACCTCGGCCTGCTCTCCCCTCTATACTCACCTAATAAGATGGCGGTGTCTTGCCACTCGCCGGTTAACAGAGAGAACGTCCTCCAGAGCTAATGAATTTGTCCTTTCGTGACGTCAGTGCTACGCCCATCATACCAACATGTTGTTCTAATTGGTCCATATGTTTAACGTAACGGAACAACTAAGCCTCTGATTGGGTTTTGGGTCACATGATTGCTTGTAGGAATTTTTACGTAAGAACGTTCAAGCTCAGTTAGTCGCATCCTCTTTGGGCCTAAGTACTTATCTTGCATAAAGTAACGTACAGTGCCCTTGTGGGAGGTGACCGCATATGTGACCTTTATTATTTAGCTTGGTTATCTTCTGCTTTGTATTTAATAACTGTTACACAGTATTGCAAAATGTGTTTTATGAATCTCAGTGGCTTTTAGTTGCATTATATTTCTTTTTAATATTCTAATTTCAGGGATTCTGGTATAATTCTTACCACAAAATCTACAGTTTAGCATGTTGATTACACTATAACCTTGATAGGAAAAAGTGAATTAAAGCCTTAATGGTTGATTGAAATTGTATACTTATATTTTGTGAATACAATAATATTGAGGATTAAAATAATTTTGTAACGAAAAATTATAACAGTATTCTGTTAATGTAAAACAAGTATTAAATTACTGATCTAGGGTCAGCCTTTCTAAATTAATTTTCTCATTCTACCAGTTGTGACAGATCATTTAAATATATGCAAAGTAGAATTTGAGCTAACAGAGCTACATCTTCATCTTATCTCCTTAAAGTGATGGTAAATCCTATTGTTTAAAAAACGCTAGGATTTACCACAGCTAAACATAAATGTTCCCAGTTATCAATTTTACCTTCTGGGGTGTTTTAAATTATTTACAAGTAACTTCTTTACCCTTATTTCGTTATTTGAAATAGCTGAGTTATCCTGTGGTATCCCCACCTATATGTTTAGGCTATTGACAAGCCTATGTAAACACAGCCAGCACAATAAATTACACTCCCAGTGGGGTTTAGAATAGTTAATTAATAAAACATATTTTTTCCATTAACCACTCTTAGTATTGAGCTTTGGTTTTTCAGACAAATATAAGATAAGGAAGCAAGTCTGTGTACATAAAGTGATAACATAATGAGATCTGATATTACCTGCAAGCTCAACCAACTTCAATAGGATGTGTTTTAAATGTACAAAACCAGGTAGTTAATAAAAGCAAATAAACCTGAAAATGCAATTTATACTGTCCCTTTAAAACTACCTTTTTTTGCGTCGCTGCTGTCTTGCTAAACTATGCGGCTCTGGCCACCCACGGCAACGCTAATTTTATTCCCAATGAGGTAACATTTCCACCTCATAGCCAACGGCTGTGCTAGCACTCCCTGCAGTTTCCTGGGGTTACAGTAACGCTCTGAGTGTCCTCCCCTACTCCAGTGTATGTATTGCTCACTTGTTTTGCTGGGATTTGGGACAGCAATAAGTTTGGAAGTATGTGGCTTTTGTTTGTGTGGTCATTCAAGCACTTTACAATATAAGGATTACTCTTGTTATTAACTTGAACTTGGTGCACTTTATTATCGATCAACAAGTAGCCAGCTACTTTTTCAGTGAGGGCACCAGTAGGTTTTATGATTATTGTAATGTGATTTTCTATGTATGAATATGGGATTAGATTAATAAATTATATTTGTGCTATGAGCAACGCAATATCCCTCTTTTTTATGCATACTTGTTGAGTGCTAATCTCTAGACTTTTGGGTGTACATATTTAGTTCACCCACTTCTTTCTTGGTATTTCTATACAAAATTTAAAACCTAAAGGACCATGACGCTCAATAATTTTCTCTATTCTATCTGAAAAGGGGTTGTTTCTGTGCTGAATAAACACATTTATTATGTGGGAGTTGTTGCTGTCTGCCATTGACGTCCTCCAGCCTCCTCCTTTTCTTTAAACCCAAATTGTTTTCTTTGATGATTATGATAGAGTGTGCAATTTTAAGTAACTTTCTAATTTACTCCTATTATCAATTGTTCTCTTGCTATCTTTATTTAAAAAGCAGGAATGTGATGCATAGGAGGCGGCCCATTTTTGGTTGAGAACCTGGGTTATGCTTGCTTATTGGTGGGTAAATGTAAGCCTCCAATAAGCAAGCGCTATCCATGGTGCTGAACCTAAAATGGACTGGCTACTAAGATTTACATTCCTACTTTTAAAATAAAGATAGCAAGAGAATGAAGAACAATTGATAACAGGAGTAAATGAGAAAGTTGCTTAAAATTTCATGCTCTATCTGAATCATGAAAGAAAAAAATTGGGTTCAGTGTTCCTTTAACATGAAATTGGACTAGCATTGTAAGCAGTCCCCCATTGTCCGATTCCGGCCTTGAAACCCTGTGAACGTGTCAACTACCACGTGATTTTATTTTTCAAGCAAGTGTTTACATCAGAACTTCATTCTAATGTTAAACACTTGCCCCGGACCCTGAAGGAGTTAACCAATTTGCAAGGTTTAAGCACATAGTTATATGTAGAGAACAGCACAATAAGAAAAATTCCTTTATGTTCTTTTATGTCCCTTTAAACAATAATTTACTTTTCTATGTCTTTTAAGTTTATGATATGGATACTGAATTTCTGTAAAAAAAAATACAAATCACTATTTGAATAAAATATGTAGTAGAGTAAATGAAAGTAGAAATGATTGGCAAGAAATGTATAAGTCTAAAACATCAATCATATTTTTAGCAGACTGAATTGAAGTCTGTTAATCTTTTATATGTAATAGTCACAAGAGATGGTAACAAATAGAGCATAACATTTTTCCAGACTGATTGATGGTAATAACATGTTTTGGGCCAATTTTTTCCATCCCTCATGTGTAATACGAAACTTGCCAAATAACATTTGTGAATACGATGAATTATTCTAATGAATATGTTAATGGAACTAGATCAAATTGTGGAAATTAAATGAACATAATACTATAGAGGCTTGTTAGTAGACACTAGACATACTATAGATGTTAAAGTGATGGTAAATCCTAGCGTTTAGGAAACGCTAGGATTTACAATCGTAACAAATAAAGGGGACTTTCATTCATGAAGTATAAAATACTTCGTTCTGAAAGCCCCTTTGTTATCAGCGTTTGCTGCGCTGAGCTGCTAAAGGCAGCCCACGGCAGAACGCAATTTGGCTGAGAGGTGACGTTTCTCTTAGCCAGTAGCCGTGCGGGAAATACAGCTTGGCGCCAGGTTTTGTGGCGCCAAGCTGTATTTCCCGCACGGCTATTGGCTAAGAGGTGGAAACGTCACCTCTCAGCCAAATTGCGTTCTGCCGTGGGCTGCCTTTAGCAGCTCAGCACAGCAAACGCTGATAACAAAGGGGCTTTCAGAATGAAGTATTTTATACTTCATGAATGAAAGTCCCCTTTATTTGTTACGATTGTAAATCCTAGCGTTTTACCATCACTTTAACTACAATGAAATGTTAATGCAGAAAAAGAAAAATGATTACAAATCTTAAACTGATGCTGTAAACATTTCTGCATAGTGTTATATATATATAAAACAATGATTAAATGCTGATTTAAAGTGAAGGTAAAGTTTGAACTACTGAAATACACAAAATAATTAGTCTTTATTTCAATAAGCTGATCGCTACATTTTTATCCCCAATTTTTGTGAGAGTTCAGAAAAAAAACATATATTTTATTGCCTACCGTTGCAATCTTGACTCCTCCTTACAGCTATTTCTTTATTTTCAAGACAGTGATGGTCCAAAGCGCATTCACGATCCTCCGATGAACTGCGCATGCGCAACTCTGCAATTCTCTCCCGATGCGATAGTCGTATCCTCTTTTACCTAAAGCGCATGCGTTATTCTTTCTGTCAACTTAGTATTGAATGAATTACAATTTTTATTCATTACTATGTTGTGCGCGAAAGAGAGGAGCTGCATTCTGGATATTTCTATATTTAACATATACCTCTAATCCTCTCCCACTCTTCATGTCTCCCGCCTGCCCGTTTCTGTCCCCCGAACTCTCACTCTCATCTTTACCAGACTCTTCCTTGTAGAGATGTCTCTCCCCTCACGCTCTCTGCTTCTTAGACTCCCCTGGTGCTCCTTTCCTAATGCGTCCTTGGTTACAGCCTCCTTTCCGTTTTTAAGCCGTCAGGATTTGTAGCCGTCTTAAGCAAGCCTATGACGTAGTATGGGAATTACATAATCAGACAAATAGGCATGCGCGAAACAGGAGCGCGCGTGGATTCAGAGCAGTAGAAAAAAAAAATCTTTGCTCATGCAAACATCACCATGGAGGCGGGTGACGTAGATAGACGGCCGCCTAACGGCCAGATTTTCAATAGGCTCCGGAAAAAACGTGACCAAACGAGGAGAAAAAAATACAAAAAACGGGTTGATTTTGCGGACCAAGAAAATGTAAGTAAAAACGGTGAGTAATTATTTAATAATGAGATTTAAAAAAAAAAAAACATGAATTAAACTGATATTCATTTTGTGCCACTAATATTATTCCAGTATCATAGCGAGGAAACTTTACCTTCACTTTAATATTAAAACAGATTAAAACATATTGTCAATATGCTGTTTAGAATAATCTTAATAAAATAACTAAAATTAAAGTCTCCAGACAAAATAATTGCATGTCTGTGTATTAGACCTACCTGTCATCCTGTTATTTTTGTGATTTTCCTGAAAAGGCTGTTTTGTCCCTCCCCCTTCCTCTATTCAGCTCTTATTTATCTTCCTATTTCACTCAGAAAAACATTTGACTGCCTAAATCCAGTAAAGACTGTCCAAACCCTTCCATAGCTCAATCAGCCCAGCTAGTGAAATTCTTAGACTCTGTCCCAGGTTTGCTTGGCTCCAGCTCTTGACTGTAAGTCTTTGCTCAAAGCTACCTGGTCCTGCATCACAAAGTTCTATTGTTGAGTGGTATGATGTTTAGGTGGTAATGTATTTAAAAAGACACAGACGTATGTTTTGTATGTGTGCATGGTATTGATCATCAACTAAACACTGCAATGCAAACATTTGCATACACAGCAAGGGATATATTTAATTACTATCACAACTGTATCCTATATAATAAAAGGCCAAGTATGTTTGTCCGACTGCGTGAGACAAACATACCTGAACTTAACCCCTTAATGACCAGCGCCGATGTGCAGTAGAGACTGCGTGAGACAAGTGAGAGGACGGCGCTGTTCGTTAAGCCCTTAAGGATCTGGCCTCTGCCGTGATCTTGCTAAAAGTAGCGAGATCACACTATTTCTGCATGCCCCACAAGTGGGGCAGTGCAGAAATAGTCTTGCAGAGGTACCGAAGCAGAGAGGGACACTCTGTGTTTCGCTATGTAACAGGCATTGGTGGTGCCGATCGTCGGTGGTGTGAGAGGGTTAGGAGAGAGGCGGGTGGGCGGCACATCACTGGTGGGAACAATCCTCAGGGGAAGACAGCACCACTCTCAAGAATTTGGGGCACGGAAAAGGGACTAGCCATCACTGGTGGGGGCAGGAACAGGTGGGACCACTACACTACAGAAAAAATTTATGCTAAGGGCAGCATGGAGAGGGGAGGAGGGAGAAGGAGGTACAGGGGGATCCTAGAGTGGAGGGGGGGAATAAAGGCTAGGGAAAGGATCTTGGAGGGGGACATTTTGGCCCGTGTACACAGGCTTTAGCACAAGTTTGTAAAAAAGAAATAGTGGATACAACTGTAATCACCAAGGATGAGGGAAAATGACGCTTATCTCCTTAACAAAAGCCAAGACTTAAAAATAAGAGGACAAAAGGCATCCCCTAAGCACCTACTTTACACTCCTGGAGAGTTTACTGTTTTTGCCAAGTAGCATTCTAGAATAGGCACATCACAATGAGTAAACTATTAGTAATATCTAAATATTAAACAATCATAAAAAAAAATGTTGATGAAAGAAATATTTTAATAATAAAATACAAATCCCCTGGTGGAAAGATGTCATCATATCAGTTATAATTCAGATTTAGCCATGAACATATATAGCAGAGCAACTGTGTCATGAAGACCACATGATTTTAGGTTTGAGGGGTTAACTTTCTTTCTGTGTGCTAATTATTTTGTTTTTTCAGATTAAAGGGATACTGAACCCAAATTTTTTCTTTCATGATTCACATGATAAGCAACTTTCTAATTTACTACTATTATCAATTTGAAAAAGCAGGAATAAAAGCTTTGGAGCCAGCCCATTTTAGGTTCAGAACCTGGGTTACGCTTGCTGATTGAATGGGTAAATGTAGCAAGCCCTATCCAGGGTACTGAACCAAAACATAGACTGGCTCCAAAGCTTTCATTCCTGCTTTTTCAAATAAAGATACCAAGAGAACAAAGAAAAATTGATAATAGGAGTAAATTAGAAAGTTGCTTAAAATCGCATGCTGTATCCGAATCATGAAAGAAATTATTTGGGTTTACTTTTCCTTTAAGTATTTCCCTGGGTCTATCCTTATAAAACAGGCATCCTGTTCTAAATAGTTTTTTTTTGTTTTTCTTTTTTTTTATTGAGGTAAAGAAGAAAACAGTACATAATAACCACAGACATATGCCCTCAACCCGTAAGGGCAATTTACAGTAATTTACACTACTGATCAGACATTGAGCATTACAACAATATTTCAAAGCATAAATGAGAACTCACAAGTCAATAACTAAAGGTAATGAAGAACTCAGATCCAGAGGTGATTCCAGTAATGTAATGCTATCTATGAGGTTAATGAACACATAAGAGTAACCTCAATTTTTTTTTTTTAATTTAGAACATGTAGGGCCCCTTAAGGGCCCTCAGGACTATAATTACACCTATATCTTAAGGAGGGGTTTATCAATACCATCTATGGTTAAGCACACATATGTAGGTTGTAGGGGTTTAAAGATGGGATCTGTGTCCCTTATCTTAGCGGGTAAACTAAGTGAGGGGGGGAAACGGAGCCAATGGTATCAAAAACGGTTTGTAACTCAAATGTTATCTAATATTATAGTGTCAACAGGTACATACCCTGACTATAATGACACATATATCAATGGTGAAGCACACATATATGGATTGAACGAATTTAAAAATGGGAGCAGTGTCCCTCAGATCAAGAATAATGGTCAAAATATGTAGCATTTGGACTATAAATTAAGGAGAAACCATGGAACAAATATTTGGATATCCTAAAATGATCTAAAACAATCCCTTTTAGGTTGTTTTCTCAGATCTGTTGAATAAGTATCTGCAGTAAGTTATTAAAAAATCCAATTAGATATTACTTGTCTGATCTTAAAATAGGGGATCCTACGTTGGTGTATGACAGGCACTATTCTATCATGACTATTCTGCACCCTATCTGTATGACTCGTTGACCCATACCACCCCAGAGACAAAATTTGCACTGTGTGATAGTATACAATAAACATTCAATATAATGGTTAGCTATAACAATTTCAGTGGGGTCTCGATTAGCTAAAATACAGTTTTACCTTGACAAAAGTTATGTAATAAAGGAGAACATGACAATATTACCCTCTCATAAAACATCCAGAATAGACATTTATTCACATGTAATTAACAGCATGGCCGCGCTGCCTCGGCCGCTGGCAGCACACCTCCTTGATCAAAGAAACCAATAGTGTCTGCGTCAGTAGAACATTAAGCACAGATAAGTACTAACTCATTCAATGTAACGCATGCCCATTAGTGATCTAAACTAATCTGTCATGTCTAAGTAGACAACATGGTAATGCTATATGAACAAACATGTACAATACACAAATATAGCACAAACAATAGCTCCTTAGAGAATACATATAAGCATGGAAAAAATATACAGGCATAAACAAATGGTCCCCGAACAACTAGATCTAACACAGGCATAGTTATGAGCAATCGAACCAAGCATGCAAAATTTAACGCTAGTAAAGAGTAGCAATAGCATTTAGGATTCATATAACTAAGCACTGATCTCTGAAAGCAATTACTATGCACAATAATTGGGGGTACAGACACTCATTGATCTGGAGAAAAAAAAAACATGAAACAGGTAAACAACAACAAAAAAAACGTTGGTCACTAACAAAACCTAATCAAACTCAGAGTCTAGAGATGTGGAACAGTCTATCCAGAATAAAAGGAGAATGAATCTCTAGCCCACACCCATTTTCTGGGCCTTAGATGTATGGCGTAGGAGAACCTCTCCCATGAAATAGAGCCCTACTGAAACAGTGACAAGTACTCGATCAGTCATTCCTATAGGTAAAAGCCTTGTCTTAAAGCTTGGCACAATCTCCATGTCCGGTGACAGCTGACAAACTCCCAGCTTTCTGTAGACCAACGGTAGCATGCTAGTTTCATTCCGCAGGTCAGGGACTGCTTGCCCCTCATAGCCGCCGCTCAGGATTAATGGAGAAATAATCTTGGGATCAAGAGACAAATAGAGTGTCCGCTAATCAGCTATCTGCCATTCCTTCACAGCTATCTGCTTAAACCCCTTTGTAGTATAAAGTGATGCTTCCGCTCCAGCAGTGTGGGTCTTAATATCTGTGACCGCTCTAGCATCCAATTTGCCATTTATCTCTTGAGTTGGTATGTCTTGAGTAGTTAGGATACAGCTAGAGGTAATCTCCGCTAAGTCACTGATCAGTTGCAGCTCAAAGAGCCGAAAGGAAGTTTCAAGTAGGGTCAGAATTTATTTTTCACAGTCTTCCACGGTCGCCATTTTCCTTCTTGAGATAATCTAGGCCACAACTGGTAAAACTCTCAGGACTGTTCCGGTAGTTTAAGGTAGTGTTTTAGATATAGGTAATAAGCAGCCCCCTAGGTATTATGAGTTTTGGTCAAGTTTTAGCTGTCCCTAGGCTGGAGGTTGCAACCGTACCGATCTGCTCTTTTAAGGCTGCGTCATAGGGCTTAAAGCCGGGTTACATTTAACATTTAAGTCACCGACCTTACTTAGCAGCATAGCTTGTGGTGAGATCTTGTGGAAAACGTCCCTGAGGCTTTGAAAGTATAAAGTAAATTATATTTTTATCCCTCATAGCTAGATTAAGAGCCAGAGCTCCTGAATTGTGCGTCTGATCACTCTGCTGGTCGGCTCCGCCCCCCCTGTTCTAAATAGTTTTTAAGTTTCACTTGAGCAAATTTTATTGCATATATCTAGAGACCTGGCTTGCCTGGAGTAGCTAGACTGTGACAAACTGGTAAAGTGCAAATGATTGGTTAACCCTTTCTGTGCCAAACTAGTGACTGGTGCAGGGACATCACAGCCAGAGTCATAATTAATCTGGGTAATTATGACCGACCTTTAATATTAAAAGAATGAGTAGAAAAGATTATCTTTAAAACTCACTATTGATGAATATTACTTGTCCCACACACAGCAGGATATCTAGATTTTGGTCATTATCTTCCTTTCATGCTTAAAGAGACATGAAACCACCAATTTTTCTTTCATGATTCAGAGCATGTAATTTTAAACAACTTTACAATTCACTTCTATTATTTTCTTTGTTCTCTTAGCATTCTTTGTGGAAAAGCAAGGAAGTAAGCTAAGGAGTGTGCATCTTGATTTATGTTTAAATATTTTTTTATTAGGATTTTCATATTTATAAAAAGAATAAATGAGACATTAAAAAAGAGGAGAAAACATAAGAAGTAAGGCAGTAGTCCTCCAAATGGGGAATGGTTGATATTACAACATCATGGAAATACAGCAATTATTGTCCGTGTATATAGTGACAAAATAAAAGATGGAGGTACCTGAATGCCCAAGAAAAAAGGAACAAAAGATCACACCCATTATACACACATAACCTGTAATTATGAAAACTCTTGAATTGCTTCACATAAGCCACCTGGTTATCCCCACATGATCACATTGTAAATAATATCTAGAAGTACCATTTGGTTCCCAACACTGTAAACTACAGCGTTTGCTCTATATGTATTAGGTAGTAAGTGTGTTGTTCATTATCCAATAGAACCAGATCTTCTCAAATGACTCTCTGGTGTTCATGATCCATGAAGCGGATTCATACATTTTAAACATGTTGTTTATCTTATTCTTTATTTCCATCCATGATGGAACCCCCATTTTCCAATGATAGGCTATAGCAGTCCTAGTGATTGTACACACTATTCTAATGAAAGTGTTGATATCTTTGTTATATGTGTAGCAAAGCTTGTGATATGTTAAGCTCTATCTCCTCATTCAGAATCGTACTAAGTAAGATTGAGAGAGAATGCCAGATCTGTTTAACCCCCCTCACAGTCCCACCACATTTGCTTAAAGGTGCCTAGACTCCCACAGCCCCTGTAACAGAGACTTGATTTAGCTAGTGTCGTGTGGGAGGTTATGACTGGTGTGGGATACCAGCGAAATGCTGTTTTAATGGAATTTTCGCATAGATCTGCGCTAATCAGACCTTTACCAATCAAGCTAAATATGTTCTCCCATGTGCGTTTGTCATAGGTAATGTTGATGTCCCCCTCCCACCTAAGCATCAGAGATGTCTTTGGGGTATTATCATTGTTCTTGATAGCTATCTATAAAATGGATATTGTGCGTTTAGGTCTAGATGCTAAGGAGTAAATTTTTTCCAGTGCTGTGGAGGGATGAATCCTAGTATCACCTATATATTTCCGTATGGATGAGGATAACTGTAGATATTTAAACTCTATATCTTGATTTAAAGGGACAGTCAAGTCCAATTCTTTTTTTCAGGATTTAAATAAGGCATGCTATTTTAAACAACTTCCCAATTTACTTTTATCACCAATTTTGCTTTGTATCCTTGGTATTCTTAGTTGAAAGATAAACCTAGGAGGTTCATGTGCTAATTTCTTAGACCTTGAAGACTGCCTCTAATCTGAATGCATTTTGACCACTAGAGGGCATTAGTTCATGTGTTTCACATAGATAACATTGAGCTCATGCACGTGAAGTTACCTAGGAGTGAACACTGATTGGCTTTAATGCAAGTCTGTCAAAATAACTGAAATAAGGGGGCAGTTTGCAGAGGCTTAGATACAAGGTAATTACAGAGGTAAAATGTGTATTATTATAACTGTGTTGGTTATGCAAAACTGGGGAATGGATAATAAAGGGATTATCTTTCTTTCTCCTGTTAAGTGTAGTCAGTCCACGGGTCATCCATTACTTATGGAATATATCTCTTCCTAACAGGAAACTGCAAGAGAATTACCCAGCAGAGCTGCTATATAGCTCCTCCCCTCACATATCATACTCAGTCATTCTCTTGCAGCCTAACTGAAAAGGAAGCTGTGAGAGATCTGTGGTGTTTTTTAACTTAGTTTATTTCTACAATCAAAAGTTTGTTATTTTTAAATGGCACCGGAGTGTGCTGTTTATTCTCAGGCAGCATTAGAAGAAGAATCTGCCTGGGTTTTTTTTCTATGGTCTTAGCAGACGTAACTAAGATCCACTGGCTGTTTCTCATCTGAGGAGTGAGGTAACTTCAGAGAAGGGGAATAGCATGCAGGGCTCCCCTGCAACAAATGAGGTATGTGCAGTAATTTATTTTCTGAGGAATGGAATTGACTGAGAAAATACTGCTGATACCATTGTAAAGTAAGTTCAGCCTTAAATGCAGTGATAGCGACTGGTATCAGGCTGATGTGTGTGTGTGTGTACACTGAATGTATTTTTCTAAGGAATGGAATTGACTCTGAAAATACTGTTAATACTGAAATAATGTATGAGCCTTAATTGCAGTAAAAACGACTGGTAGCAGGCTTATTAATAATAATACATAACTTTCAAATGTATGTTTAAAATGTTTACTGGCTTGTTAATCGTTTTTGTGAGGTACTTGGTGATAATACTTATTAGGGCATGATTTTTACCACATGGCCTTTTTTGTTTTCTGCATAGAAACAGTTTCTGAGCTTCCCCACTGTTGTAATATGAGTGGGAGGGGCCTATTTTAGCGCTTTTTTGCGCAGTAAAAATTCAGTCACAATCTGTCTACTTCATCCTCCATGATCCAGATCGTCTCTAGAGAGCTCAGGGGTCTTCAAAATCCATTTTGAGGGAGGTAATCAGGCACAGCAGTCCTGTGACAGTGTATTTGACTGTGAGAAAAACGTTAATTATATAATTGTTATCCGTTTTTGGGTACTAAGGGGTTAATCATCCATTTGCTGGTGGGTGCAATCCTTTGCTAACTTAATACATTTACTGTGAAAATTTGGTTGCTATAACTATTTTGGTCATTGTTATTTCAACTGTGTCAGTTTTTCTGTGCTTCTTAAAGGCACAGTAACGTTTTTTATATTCCTTGTAAATTAATTTTGAAAAGTATTTCCAAGTTTGCTAGTCTCATTACTAGTTTGTTTAAACATGTCTGACTCAGATGAATCTCTTTGTTCACTATGTTTAAAGGCCAATGTGGAGCCCAATAGAAATTTGTGTACTAATTGCATTGATGCTACTTTAAATAAAAGTCAATCTTTACATGTAAAGAAATTATCACCAGACGACGAGGGGGAAGTTATGCCGACTAACTCTCCTCACGTGTCAGTACCTTCGCCTCCCGCTCAGGAGGTGCGGGATTTTGTGGCGCCAAGTACATCAGGGAGGCCCTTACAAATCACTTTGCAAGACATGGCTACTGTTATGACAGAAGTATTATCTAAGTTGCCAGAATTAAGAGGCAAGCGCGATAGCTCTGGGTTAAGGATAGAGCGCGCGGATGAGATGAGAGCCATGTCAGATACTGCGTCACAGTTTGCAGAACGTGAGGACGGAGAGCTTCATTCTGTGGGTGACGGATCTGATCCAGGGAGACTGGATTCAGAGATTTCCAATTTTAAATTTAAGCTAGAGAACCTCCGCACATTGCTAGGGGAGGTATTAGCGGCTCTGAATGATTGTAACACGGTTGCAATTCCAGAGAAATTATGTAGGTTGGATAGATACTATGCAGTACCGGTGTGTACTGACGTATTTCCTATACCAAAAAGGCTTACAGAGATTATTAGCAAGGAGTGGGATAGACCGGGTGTGCCTTTTACCCCTCCTCCCATATTTAGGAAAATGTTTCCTATTGACGCCACCACACGAGACTTATGGCAGACGGTCCCTAAGGTGGAGGGAGCAGTTTCTACTTTAGCTAAGCGTACCACTATCCCGGTGGAGGATAGTTGTGCCTTTTCAGATCCAATGGATAAAAAATTAGAGGGTTACCTTAAGAAAATGTTTGTTCAACAAGGTTTTATTTTACAGCCCCTCGCATGCATTGCGCCTGTCACTGCTGCGGCAGCATTCTGGTTTGAGTCTCTGGAAGAGGCCATTCGCTCAGCTCCATTGGATGAAATAATCAACAAGCTTAAGACACTTAAGCTAGCTAACGCATTTGTTTCTGATGCCGTTGTGCATTTAACCAAACTTACGGCTAAGAACTCCGGATTCGCCATCCAAGCGCGCAGAGCGCTATGGCTTAAATCCTGGTCAGCTGACGTGGTTTCTAAATCTAAATTGCTTAATATTCCTTTCAAAGGGCAGACCTTATTCGGGCCCGGCTTGAAAGAAATTATTGCTGACATTACGGGAGGTAAGGGCCATGCTCTACCTCAGGACAGGGCCAAATCAAAGGCCAAACAGTCTAATTTTCGTGCCTTTCGTAACTTCAAGGCAGGAGCAGCATCAACTTCCTCCGCTCCAAAACAGGAAGGAGCTGTTGCTCGTTACAGACAGGGCTGGAAAGTTAACCAGTCCTGGAACAGGGGCAAGCAGGCCAAGAAACCTGCTGCTGCCCCCAAAAACAGCATGAAGAGAGGGCCCCCTATCCGGAAACGGATCTAGTGGGGGGCAGACTTTCTCTCTTCGCCCAGGCTTGGGCAAGAGATGTCCAGGATCCCTGGGCGTTGGAGATCATATCTCAGGGATATCTCCTGGACTTCAAAACTTCTCCTCCACGGGGGAGATTTCATCTTTCAATGTTATCAGCAAACCAAATAAAGAAAGAGGCGTTTCTACGCTGTGTACAAGACCTCTTACTAATGGGGGTAATCCACCCAGTTCCGCGGACGGAACACGGGCAGGGATTCTATTCAAACCTATTTGTGGTTCCCAAGAAAGAGGGAACCTTCAGGCCAATCTTGGACTTAAAAATCCTAAACAAATTTCTAAGAGTTCCATCATTCAAAATGGAAACTATTCGAACCATCCTTCCCATGATCCAAGAGGGTCAGTACATGACCACAGTGGATCTAAAGGATGCCTACCTTCACATACCGATTCACAAGGACCTTTACCGGTATCTGAGATTTGCCTTCCTAGACAGGCATTACCAGTTTCTAGCTCTTCCCTTCGGATTAGCTACGGCTCCAAGAATCTTTACAAAAATTCTAGGATCACTTCTGGCGGTACTAAGACCGCGAGGCATAGCGGTGACTCCGTACCTAGACGACATTCTGATACAAGCGTCAAGTTTTCAAACTGCCAAGTCTCATACAGAGATAGTTCTGGCATTTCTGAGGTCGCATGGGTGGAAGGTGAACGTGGAAAAGAGTTCTCTATTACCACTTACAAGAGTTCCCTTTCTAGGGACTCTTATAGATTCTGTAGAGATGAAAATTTACCTGACAGAGGCCAGGTTATTAAAACTTCTAAATGCTTGCCGTGTCCTTCACTCCATTCCACACCCGTCAGTAGCTTAGTGCATGGAAGTAATCGGCTTAATGGTAGCGGCAATGGACATAGTACCATTTGCGCGCCTGCATCTCAGACCGCTGTAATTGTGCATGCTAAGTCAGTGGAACGTGGATTACTCAGATTTGTCCCCCCTACTAAATCTGGATCAAGAGACCAGAGATTCTCTTCTATGGTGGCTTTCTCGGCCACATCTGTCCAAGGGGATGACCTTTCGCAGGCCAGATTGGACGATTGTAACAACAGACGCCAGCCTTCTAGGCTGGGGAGCAGTCTGGAATTCCCTGAAAGCTCAGGGATTATGGACTCAGGAGGAGAAACTCCTCCCAATAAATATTCTGGAGTTAAGAGCAATATTCAATGCTCTCCTAGCTTGGCCTCAGTTAGCAACTCTGAGGTTCATCAGATTTCAGTCGGACAACATCACGACTGTGGCTTACATCAACCATCAAGGGGGAACCAGAAGTTCCCTAGCGATGTTGGAAGTCTCAAAGATAATTCGCTGGGCAGAGTCTCACTCTTGCCACCTGTCAGCGATCTACATCCCAGGCGTGGAGAACTGGGAGGCGGATTTTCTAAGTCGCCAGACTTTTCATCCGGGGGAGTGGGAGCTTCATCCGGAGGTCTTTGCTCAACTGATTCGTCATTGGGGCAAACCAGATCTGGATCTCATGGCATCTCGTCAGAACGCCAAGCTTCCTTGTTACGGATCCAGGTCCAGGGACCCGGGAGCGGTGCTGATAGATGCTCTGACAGCCCCTTGGGTCTTCAACATGGCTTATGTGTTTCCACCATTCCCGATGCTTCCTCGTTTGATTGCCAAGATCAAACAGGAGAGAGCTTCGGTGATTCTGATAGCGCCTGCGTGGCCACGCAAGACCTGGTATGCAGACCTAGTGGACATGTCGTCCTGTCCACCGTGGTCTCTGCCTCTGAGACAGGACCTTCTAATTCAGGGTCCTTTCAAACATCCAAATCTAATTTCTCTGAGGCTGACTGCATGGAGATTGAACGCTTGATTCTATCAAAGCGTGGCTTCTCGGAGTCGGTTATTGATACCTTAATACAGGCTAGGAAGCCTGTTACCAGAAAAATTTACCATAAGATATGGCGTAAATATTTACATTGGTGCGAATCCAAGAGTTACTCATGGAGTAAGGTTAGGATTCCTAGGATATTGTCCTTTCTACAAGAGGGTTTAGAAAAGGGCTTATCTACTAGTTCGTTAAAGGGACAGATTTCTGCTCTGTCTATTCTTCTACACAAACGTCTGGCTGAAGTTCCAGACGTTCAGGCTTTCTGTCAGGCTTTAACTAGGATTAAGCCTGTGTTTAAGTCTGTTGCTCCGCCGTGGAGCTTAAACTTAGTTCTTAATGTTCTTCAAGGCGTTCCATTTGAACCCCTTCATTCCATTGATATCAAACTGTTATCTTGGAAAGTTCTGTTTTTGATGGCTATTTCCTCGGCTCGAAGAGTCTCTGAGTTATCTGCCTTACATTGTGATTCTCCTTATCTGATTTTTCATTCAGACAAGGTAGTCCTGCGTACTAAACCTGGGTTCTTACCTAAGGTAGTTACTAACAGGAATATCAATCAAGAGATTGTTGTTCCATCTCTGTGTCCTAACCCTTCTTCAAAGAAGGAACGACTTTTGCATAATCTGGACGTAGTCCGTGCCCTGAAATTCTATTTGCAGGCAACTAAGGATTTTCGTCAAACTTCTTCCCTGTTTGTCGTTTACTCTGGACAGAGGAGAGGTCAAAAGGCTTCGGCTACCTCTCTCTCTTTTTGGCTTCGTAGCATAATACGCTAATACATAATACAGCAGCCTCCTGAAAGGATTACAGCTCATTCTACTAGAGCTGTGGCTTCCACCTGGGCCTTTAAAAATGAGGCCTCTGTTGAACAGATTTGCAAGGCTGCGACTTGGTCTTCGCTTCACACTTTTTCAAAATTTTACAAATTTGACACTTTTGCTTCGTCGGAGGCTATTTTTGGGAGAAAGGTACTTCAGGCAGTGGTTCCTTCTGTTTAATGTTCCTGCCTTGTCCCTCCCTTCATCCGTGTACTTTAGCTTTGGTATTGGTATTCCATAAGTAATGGATGACCCGTGGACTGACTACACTTAACAGGAGAAAACATAATTTATGCTTACCTGATAAATTCCTTTCTCCTGTAGTGTAGTCAGTCCACGGCCCGCCCTGTTTTTACGGCAGGTCTAAATTTTAATTAAACTCCAGTCACCACTGTACCCTATGGTTCCTCCTTTCTCGTCTGCTTTGGTCGAATGACTGAGTATGATATGTGAGGGGAGGAGCTATATAGCAGCTCTGCTGGGTAATTCTCTTGCAGTTTCCTGTTAGGAAGAGATATATTCCATAAGTAATGGATGACCCGTGAACTGACTACACTACAGGAGAAAGGAATTTATCAGGTAAGCATAAATTATGTTTTTTAAACAACAAAAATTCTGGTTTTGACTGTCCCTTTAATTCCTAGATAATGCTTAACAGATGAGATCCCATACCAGATGGCAGAATGTACAGAATTAACTACACCCCTTTGACCTATATGAAGATTACCTCACTTCCTCGTTGCTCATTCCTAGACTGTCCATCATAGGACAAAAGAGCAAGGGACGGGAACCCTGGAAAGCATTATCTGATATTATGTCAAGATATAGAATTTTCTGCTTTTAGTTATTTAAAGGGACATCATTTTTATTGATTAAAATGATAGATAATCCCTTTATTACCCATCCCCCAGTTTTGCATAACCAACACGGTTATATTAATATACTTTTTTGCTCCGTGATTACCTTGTATCAGCCTCTGCAGACTGTCCCCTTATTTCAGTTCTTTTGCCAGACTTGCATTTTAGCCAATCAGTGCTGACACCTAGGTAACTTCAAGGGAGTGAGCACAATGTTATCTATATGGCACAAATGAACTAGCGCTGTCTAGCTGTAAAAAACTGTCAAAATGCACTTGAGATAAGAGGCGGCCTTCAAGTGCTTAGAAATTAGCATATAAGTCTACCTAGATTTAGCTTTCAACAAAGAATACCAGAAGAACAAAGCAAATTTGATGCCCTATCTGAATCATGAAAGTTGAATTTTGACTTGACTGTCCCTTTAATATCTAATTATCTTGGCGTTACTTAACTAATGCTTGCCAGTTGAAATGAATACCAAGCAGTATCTCTTGAAATAAGGGTGGGCACACAAGGGGAGAAAATAGGACAGCACACTGAAGTAGGAATACATTTAATTGTTTCAAATGCAAGATCAAAAAAAGTCAAAATTCCTTGCTAAAATGCAACTGTAGACCAAAAAAAACACTCAGTTGTGGAAAAAAATGGACAAAAAAATCCCTAAATGACAGCCTAATAAAACATCCAAGAAAGTGACATACTAAATGTCCAAAACCTGAAAGAAGTTAAGACTATATAACATAAAAAGAAAATAAGAGGAACTAAATAGCTATTCATACACATATATATTCTACTCATCTGCAGTATCTCAGTCTAATGCATACAAGAAGCAGAGACCTAGTAATAGAACCTATATGAGGCTCAAATGGTGCAGACCCTTAAAGTTAAATGAGAATTAAGCATTAGAGAAAGAGAAAGGCACGAACATAAATATACCTGCAAAAAGACAGGGGTATCAGCACTCTTTTATGAAAATGTGTATATTTATTTATTTTGTGGAAATGAGAGTGAAACTAAATCAGCGTTATCACTCCATACAAAAAGTGGGATACTGAACACACCCAGAAAAAGATGAGAAGATCCCACAAACTCACATACAATCAATAAAAATCACACATGTATAAAAATAAGTGACCGATCCTAGCAGCAGCACAGATAATCCTCAGGGCCCTGAGGAAGCCCCGCTTAGTTGATGACAAGGGGGTGAAACGCACATCGACATTGGTTGGCTGAGTCAAATGGCAGCAGACGGAGTCGTTCTACGTTGTTTGTAGAACCTTTCACTGCGGAGCGGAGGATTTGTATCGGCAGCAGAGGTATTGGAAGCAACATCCTCCTGGATAATTCCCCTGTGTGGTCATAATTGTGAGTGATCTGTAGGCACGTTAATGCCGTGCTTGCTTTGACTCTGTGATACCATGTAACTTTCCAGCGTGACTTTGGGAAACATAAGATACCTCTAACGTGCCTTCACACGTGTGCACTATCCTGGATTATCCTACGATTGAACAGCTAACACTGAATGCTGTATATCCATACAATTTGATGTATATATTATTGCACTTGTTGGTTCCCATTATGTTTTTTTACACAAATAAGTGAGAAATACTTTGCCACTTAGATCCCCATGGTATAAACTGCCCTTGCATAACTCCCAGTGTTATATACAGGAGTCCAGTGGTTAGTAGGGGTGTAGTGGACTTAGTGCTAAGTTTTTACTTATATGCCTGCTTTATTTTCCCTTGTCTTTCGTTATATGTATTTACCTTTACACTTGCACTTTATAGGTTTAGGCGGCTTTTGCATTCCAACATAGAAGTCAATGGAGAAAAAAAAGTGGAAAAATAACCTAACACCCACTCTCTCATGCAAACACCATGACATATTCACAATAGCGCTAACCTGACATGAAAATATGAATATTTCGTATTCCAATGTTCTTTAACATATATTTTTGTAATATGCGCATACCCGATCGCATACTGTAATATGCGCAAACATGATTGCATACTGTAATAGGTGCAAAAATGATTACATACTGTAATATGCGCATACCCGACATTAAAAATATGTATATACATATATATTAATGTACACATAATGATACATTAATACATATATATATATATATATATATATACATATACATCTTTAGACATGTATTTATCTCAACGTTAAACTTAAATTCCTTCGGCGGCTTTTTTTTTTTCTCTAACATCCGAGAATCTCATAGCTTAATCATGTTTTTGCAAGCCATTTTTATTGCGCTGGTATTTTTTAGAATTTGGGCACAGCATCAGCCAACTCAGATGTAATATTATAGACACTGTGAGATACCCTAGATGGGGGGCGGGCGGGTGATAGAGAGCTTCTCTTAAAGAGATGTGAAGCTTTTTGGATCCACAAACTGAATTCCATGCAACCTGTATTCAATAGGGAATTGGATCTTGGGGTATTCTTGTAAAATGAAATAAAAATGTTCTCTATTGAATTGTTCTCATACATTGTTTTTTGATAGTCTTGTTGCATATTCAGACTCTGTGTAGAGAGTTAACATTATGTTTGTTTAGTATGTTACATTTTGATAGACAAGGTAAACAATACCTGTTTTATTTGTATAGTAGCATATGATAAATAAATATGTTTATATCCACTGATGGAAATTTCAAGATAAGCATTGCGTAAACCACTGAGGGTGTGTGTTCACAAGTCTGGATCAAACAGAACACAAGGGTGGGTATCAGAATGACTGGGTGTCAGCGCTTGCGTATGTTTAGGTGTATGTTGTTGAAATATGCTGCACAAATAAATGGCTGTAGGAATAGCACAAGAGTATGTTTGTGCTGGCATTGGTGACAAAGGTTACATGTGACGCAGTGCGTGTCGTGCATGCTGCATTTATGTCACAGGTCATAAGGGATTACATGCCATATACTCTTCTGTGGGAAGATTAATAATAACTATTTACATCATAACGTTTAATGTAAACTGTAACCTTATGTCTAACGTAGAAATAAACACACAACTTCTTGGTTATAAAACCTGCAGGTCACGTTTATTGTGGCAACACAAGGAACAAAACGACCAGCATGAATAAACATGGACCAGGGGGGCGGCAATCAGGTACTAGCTAATGCGTAGTAACCTATGCTAACAAGATGGGCAGTACCAGGGCGTAGGAGGGGAAGCAGAGTGTATCTCAATACTGAAATGGCTTAGGGAGTTCTCGGCTTCAAATAACATGGGCAGGGAACACCCCAGACGCGCATCTGAGGACTTCACCCCTGGCCGGAAATAGCCGTCACTCTACCTCGATCACATCCTGCCCCCGGACACTGTCCACCCGCCACAAGATCGCCCACATATTCAGGGCAACTCTCGCCGCCACCCAAGCTCACACAAATAGGAGTTGGGACTGTCTCAAGTCTTCAATAAACAGGTCTATGCCATGGTCAGAAAGATGTACCCCATCGCCTCGGTAGAGGCTCCGGTCAGCTGCTGTAATGTGCTTGTGCTCCACAACAAAACCCCTAAGCTCAAACATTAACTTCCTCACATCCCTGTAGAGCTTTTTCCTAACCTGGAAAGCGGCCCTGTGTTTGGCCATATGCTGCCACGTCAACCTGGGAATAATATTGGACCATCCCATTCTTACACCAGGCATTCATGCTTTGAAGGTGCACAGATCTGACTGGATAACTGTAGTCAAATCCCATCTTGGAATTGAACCAAGATCATTCCCTCCTAAATAGAGGATCAAGACGTGGGGTTTCTCCCAACGTCTCATGGCATCTTGCAGCAATCCAGGCAGACCTGCCCAGCAAAAGCCTCTCCTCCCTAAGCACCACCCTAGATGACGAGAACCTCAGCTGCTGTCCTCCAGGTTGCATTAATGCTCGGATGGCTGCCCAGTGCACGAACGAGTGCCCCACAATCCAGACACGGAATGACTCGCCCTGCGAAGTTGAGCAGACCCAAAAGGGATTGCAGCTCCTTCAACGTGCAAAAAAACGAAGAAGTAATTCTTCTAACCTCCGCAAGCATCTTCCAGACTTTATCCGCCGGAGTCTGCATTCCTTGGCCATAAAGTCAATTTCTATCCCTAAGAATGTAAGACATGTAACTAGGCCTTCAGTTTTGTCCTCTGCCAAGGGAACACCATATTTAGACATCAAAATTCTCATGGTGTGCAGAAGTAGCTCACATTCCCTGGAGCCCTGTCTACTTACCAATAAGAAATCATCCAGATAATGAACTATTCGGTCCTCCCCACCACTTCGGCAACAGCCCAATGTAAGAAGGAGCTGAAGGCCTCAAAATAAGCACAGGAAATCGAAAAACCCATGGGTAAACAACGATCAACATAATATGATCTGTTGAAAAAACAACCCAGTAGGTAAAAAGAAGATGGGTGAATTGGCAGTAGACGAAAGGCCGATTCCACGTTAAGTTTTTCCACCAAGGCACCTCGTCCAGCCTCCTGAACCACCATTAGAGCATCATCAAAGGACTGATAATGTAAAATGCTCAATTCCTTCGGGATGGCATCATGCACCAACCTGCCTTTTCGGTAGGAAAGGTGTTGAATCATCCTGAACTTCCCTGGGTCTTTCTTTGGCACTACCCCCAAAGGAGAAAAAGGCAACCCCTGTATCGGCTTAACCCTAAATGAGCCAGCCATCCGACCCAGTGAAACTTCCTTACCCAACTTCTCCTTCAATGCGTCTGGAAACTGGTAAACAGCTCCTTCAACGTGCAAAAAAATGAAGAAGTAATTCTTCTAACCTCCGCGAGCATCTTCCAGACTTTATCCGCCGGAGTCTACATTCCTTGGCCATAGAGTCAATTTCTATCCCTAAGAATGTAAGACATGTACCTAGGCCTTCAGTTTTGTCCTCTGCCAAGGGAACACCATATTTAGACATCAAAATTCTCATGGTGTGCAGAAGTAGCTCACATTCCCTGGTGCCCTGTCTACCTACCAATAAGAAATCATCCAGATAATGAACTACTCGGTCCTCCCCCACCACTTCGGCAACAGCCCAATGTAAGAAGGTGCTGAAGGCCTCAAAATAAGCACAGGAAATCGAAAAACCCATGGGTAAACAACGATCAACATAATATGATCTGTTGAAAAAACAACCCAGTAGGTAAAAAGAAGATGGGTGAATCGGCAGTAGATGAAAGGCCGATTCCACGTTAAGTTTTTCCACCAAGGCACCTCGTCCAGCCTCCTGAACCACCATTAGAGCATCATCAAAGGACTGATAATGTAAAATGCTCAATTCCTTCGGGATGGCATCATTCACCAACCTGCCTTTTCGGTAGGAAAGGTGTTGAATCATCCTGAACTTCCCTGGGTCTTTCTTTGGCACTACCCCCAAAGGAGAAAAAGGCAACCCCTGTATCGGCTTAACCCTAAATGAGCCAGCCATCCGACCCAGTGAAACTTCCTTACCCAACTTCTCCTTCAATGCGTCTGGAAACTGGTAAACAGCTCCTTCAACATGCAAAAAAACGAAGAAGTAATTCTTCTAACCTCCGCGAGCACCTTCCAGACTTTATCCTCCGGAGGCTGCATTCCTTGGCCATAGAGTCAATTTCTATCCCTAAGAATGTAAGACATGTACCTAGGCCTTCAGTTTTGTCCTCTGCCAAGGGAACACCATATTTAGACATCAAAATTCTCATGGTGTGCAGAAGTAGCTCACATTCCCTGGAGCCCTGTCTACTTACCAATAAGAAATCATCCAGATAATGAACTATTCGGTCCTCCCCACCACTTCGGCAACAGCCCAATGTAAGAAGGAGCTGAAGGCCTCAAAATAAGCACAGGAAATCGAAAAACCCATGGGTAAACAACGATCAACATAATATGATCTGTTGAAAAAACAACCCAGTAGGTAAAAAGAAGATGGGTGAATTGGCAGTAGACGAAAGGCCGATTCCACGTTAAGTTTTTCCACCAAGGCACCTCGTCCAGCCTCCTGAACCACCATTAGAGCATCATCAAAGGACTGATAATGTAAAATGCTCAATTCCTTCGGGATGGCATCATGCACCAACCTGCCTTTTCGGTAGGAAAGGTGTTGAATCATCCTGAACTTCCCTGGGTCTTTCTTTGGCACTACCCCCAAAGGAGAAATAAGCAACCCCTGTATCGGCTTAACCCTAAATGAGCCAGCCATCCGACCCAGTGAAACTTCCTTACCCAACTTCTCCTTCAATGCGTCTGGAAACTGGTAAACAGCTCCTTCAACGTGCAAAAAAATGAAGAAGTAATTCTTCTAACCTCCGCGAGCATCTTCCAGACTTTATCCGCCGGAGTCTACATTCCTTGGCCATAGAGTCAATTTCTATCCCTAAGAATGTAAGACATGTACCTAGGCCTTCAGTTTTGTCCTCTGCCAAGGGAACACCATATTTAGACATCAAAATTCTCATGGTGTGCAGAAGTAGCTCACATTCCCTGGTGCCCTGTCTACCTACCAATAAGAAATCATCCAGATAATGAACTACTCGGTCCTCCCCCACCACTTCGGCAACAGCCCAATGTAAGAAGGTGCTGAAGGCCTCAAAATAAGCACAGGAAATCGAAAAAACCCATGGGTAAACAACGATCAACATAATATGATCTGTTGAAAAAACAACCCAGTAGGTAAAAAGAAGATGGGTGAATCGGCAGTAGATGAAAGGCCGATTCCACGTTAAGTTTTTCCACCAAGGCACCTCGTCCAGCCTCCTGAACCACCATTAGAGCATCATCAAAGGACTGATAATGTAAAATGCTCAATTCCTTCGGGATGGCATCATTCACCAACCTGCCTTTTCGGTAGGAAAGGTGTTGAATCATCCTGAACTTCCCTGGGTCTTTCTTTGGCACTACCCCCAAAGGAGAAAAAGGCAACCCCTGTATCGGCTTAACCCTAAATGAGCCAGCCATCCGACCCAGTGAAACTTCCTTACCCAACTTCTCCTTCAATGCGTCTGGAAACTGGTAAACAGCTCCTTCAACATGCAAAAAAAACGAAGAAGTAATTCTTCTAACCTCCGCGAGCACCTTCCAGACTTTATCCTCCGGAGGCTGCATTCCTTGGCCATAGAGTCAATTTCTATCCCTAAGAATGTAAGACATGTACCTAGGCCTTCAGTTTTGTCCTCTGCCAAGGGAACACCATATTTAGACATCAAAATTCTCATGGTGTGCAGAAGTAGCTCACATTCCCTGGAGCCCTGTCTACCTACCAATAAGAAATCATCCAGATAATGAACTATTCGGTCCTCCCCCACCACTTCGGCAACAGCCCAATGTAAGAAGGAGCTGAAGGCCTCAAAATAAGCACAGGAAATCGAAAAACCCATGGGTAAACAACGATCAACATAATATGATCTGTTGAAAAAACAACCCAGTAGGTAAAAAGAAGATGGGTGAATCGGCAGTAGATGAAAGGCCGATTCCACGTTAAGTTTTTCCACCAAGGCACCTCGTCCAGCCTCCTGAACCACCATTAGAGCATCATCAAAGGACTGATAATGTAAAATGCTCAATTCCTTCGGGATGGCATCATTCACCAACCTGCCTTTTCGGTAGGAAAGGTGTTGAATCATCCTGAACTTCCCTGGGTCTTTCTTTGGCAATACCCCCAAAGGAGAAATAAGCAACCCCTGTATCGGCTTAACCCTAAATGAGCCAGCCATCCGACCCAGTGAAACTTCCTTACCCAACTTCTCCTTCAATGTGTCTGGAAACTGGTAAACAGATTTAAGATTTCTGCAATCTGCAGAACCTTTAACCTTACCTTGTACCGGAATGATGAAACCCTCCTGAAAGCCCTCCCTCAGCAGGGCCGCCGCATCCCTATCAGGGTACAGTGTGAGCCAAGGCCTAATTGCTGCCACCCTCAGCGGGGTGGCCACCCTTACCAGCAACAGAGCCTCTTGGTCCTGCCCTCTCCTGCTTCTCACTTTTCTTGACGCAATCTGCGGCCGGGTGAGGTCCTCCACAGTTGCGACACGCGTGCCGAAAGGAACACACAGTTCCCAGCACGCAATGCTTATCTTGAAATTTCCAACAGACCCCGGCGGGGCACCTGCAAAATCTACTAGCAGAATGTACCTGTGATGCTCCTGCTGGAGGAGCGGAGGTCCCCGGGACCTTTTCCGGACCCAGCCGGGCCCAGAGCTGCATCTCCACACTTCCAAAGAGAGGATTACCTACCATCTTCCTTTAAAATTCCTCATCATAATCGCGCCAGGCACCCTCACGAAAATTGTCTACAATAATTTCAGTGTTTTCCATATATTTTAATATGGCCAGACACTGATCAAGTCTCTTCTCCAAAAATCAAGAAGAGTATATCCTGAAACATCTTCGTCACTCCTGGAACGTGTCTGGGTGCTGACATTTTTTTGGCCCAGTCCCATCCTCGGCTCTCTCCTTCTGCCTCAAGGCTTCCACAGAGAACTCAATGATATTAATATACTTCCCCTCCTGAATGCGCCTGACCGTCTTAGTTTTAAGATGTTCGTACAAATCATAAGAGGATCAGGAATGTGTATCGCCATGGAATGCCACATTGAGGTTGGCAGGTCCATATACCTCACTGACTCTGGATCTGGGTTGTGATGCCCTAGCAGACTTCTCAGAGGTAGCAGGTTCTGATGATCTTTGCAACCCTTTCCTAGCAGCCTTTCTTTCTTCTGTCAGCCACCTAAGCATTTTATACATTCGCTTATGTATGCTTAAACCCAACTCCTTGTCGTTCTCTGAACCAGAGTCATCTGAGGATGACGTGAAACCCCTGAACCCCACTGAAACTGAGGACTCACCGGTTTGCAACCCCATCCTAGGCAGTATCGCCACCCCGCCCGAAGTCGATGGACGCTTATCCTCCGACACCAGGGAATCTGCACCGCTCTCCGTTCCTCTCTCCATGCCACTTCCAGAAATGCCAGTGGTCGCCATGTCACTATCCTGAAAAACAGAATGCAAGAGAAATTCAGTTCTCCCCGTTCCCCTGCTCACACACTGCTCACCCTCCCCTTCAGGCACTCTGGACCCGCATGCGCGCATGCCATGCCCCTCTCTAACATGCACACTCTGTTCTTCCTCTGAAAAAACATAATTTATGCTTACCTGATAAATTCCTTTCTTCTGTTGTGTGATCAGTCCACGGGTCATCATTACTTCTGGGATATAACTCCTCCCCAACAGGAAATGCAAGAGGATTCACCCAGCAGAGTTGCATATAGCTCCTCCCCTCTACGTCAGTCCCAGTCATTCGACCAAGAATCAACGAGAAAGGAGTAACCAAGGGTGAAGTGGTGACTGGAGTATAATTTAAAAGATATTTACCTGCCTTAAAAACAGGGCGGGGCCGTGGACTGATCACACAACAGAAGAAAGGAATTTATCAGGTAAGCATAAATTATGTTTTCTTCTGTTATGTGTGATCAGTCCACGGGTCATCATTACTTCTGGGATACCAATACCAAAGCAAAAGTACACGGATGACGGGAGGGATAGGCAGGCTCATTATACAGAAGGAACCACTGCCTGAAGAACCTTTCTCCCAAAAATAGCCTCCGAAGAAGCAAAAGTGTCAAATTTGTAAAATTTGGAAAAAGTATGAAGCGAAGACCAAGTTGCAGCCTTGCAAATCTGTTCAACAGAGGCCTCATTCTTAAAGGCCCAAGTGGAAGCCACAGCTCTAGTGGAGTGAGCTGTAATTCTTTCAGGAGGCTGCTGTCCAGCAGTCTCATAGGCTAAACGTATTATGCTACGAAGCCAAAAAGAGAGAGAGGTAGCAGAAGCTTTTTGACCTCTCCTCTGTCCAGAATAAACGACAAACAGGGAAGAAGTTTGGCGAAAATCTTTAGTTGCCTGCAAGTAGAACTTGAGGGCACGAACTACATCCAGATTGTGTAGAAGACGTTCCTTCTTTGAAGAAGGATTTGGACACAAGGATGGAACAACAATCTCTTGATTGATATTCTTGTTAGTGACTACCTTAGGTAAGAACCCAGGTTTAGTACGCAGAACTACCTTGTCTGAGTGAAAAATCAGATAAGGAGAATCACAATGTAAAGCTGATAACTCAGAGACTCTTCGAGCCGAGGAAATAGCCATTAAAAACAGAACTTTCCAAGATAACAATTTTATATCAATGGAATGAAGGGGTTCAAACGGAACACCCTGTAAAACGTTAAGAACTAAGTTTAAACTCCATGGCGGAGCAACAGCTTTAAACACAGGCTTGATCCTAGCTAAAGCCTGACAAAAAGCCTGGACGTCTGGATTTTCTGACAGACGCCTGTGTAACAAGATGGACAGAGCTGAAATCTGTCCCTTTAATGAACTAGCTGATAAACCCTTTTCTAAACCTTCTTGTAGAAAGGACAATATCCTAGGGATCCTAACCTTACTCCAGGAGTAACGTTTGGATTCGCACCAGTATAGGTATTTACGCCATATTTTATGGTAAATCTTTCTGGTAACAGGCTTCCTAGCCTGTATCAGGGTATCAATAACCGACTCAGAAAAACCACGTTTTGATAAAATCAAGCGTTCAATTTCCAAGCAGTCAGCTTCAGAGAAGTTAGATTTTGATGTTTGAATGGACCCTGTATCAGAAGGTCCTGTCTTAGAGGTAGAGACCAAGGCGGACAGGATGACATGTCCACTAGATCTGCATACCAAGTCCTGCGTGGCCATGCAGGCGCTATTAGAATCACTGATGCTCTCTCCTGTTTGATTTTGGCAATCAATCGAGGAAGCAGGGGGAAGGGTGGAAACACATAGGCCATCCCGAAGTTCCAAGGTGCTGTCAAAGCATCTATCAGAACCGCTCCCGGATCCCTGGATCTGGACCCGTAGCGAGGAAGTTTGGCGTTCTGGCGAGACGCCATGAGATCTATCTCTGGTTTGCCCCAACGTCGAAGTATTTGGGCAAAGACCTCCGGATGAAGTTCCCACTCCCCCGGATGAAAAGTCTGGCGACTCAAAAAATCCGCCTCCCAGTTCTCCACTCCCGGGATGTGGATTGCTGACAGGTGGCAAGAGTGAGACTCTGCCCAGCGAATTATCTTTGATACTTCCATCATTGCTAGGGAGCTTCTTGTCCCTCCCTGATGGTTGATGTAAGCTACAGTCGTGATGTTGTCCGACTGAAACCTGATGAACCCCCGAGTTGTTAATTGGGGCCAAGCCAGAAGGGCATTGAGAACTGCTCTCAATTCCAGAATGTTTATTGGAAGGAGACTCTCCTCCTGATTCCATAGTCCCTGAGCCTTCAGAGAATTCCAGACAGCGCCCCAACCTAGTAGGCTGGCGTCTGTTGTTACAATTGTCCAGTCTGGCCTGCTGAATGGCATCCCCCTGGACAGGTGTGGCCGATAAAGCCACCATAGAAGAGAATTTCTGGTCTCTTGATTCAGATTCAGAGTAGGGGACAAATCTGAGTAATCCCCATTCCACTGACTTAGCATGCACAATTGCAGCGGTCTGAGGTGTAGGCGTGCAAAAGGTACTATGTCCATTGCCGCTACCATTAAGCCGATCACCTCCATGCATTGAGCTACTGACGGGTGTTGAATGGAATGAAGGACACGGCATGCATTTAGAAGCTTTGTTAACCTGTCTTCTGTCAGGTAAATCTTCATTTCTACAGAATCTATAAGAGTCCCCAAGAATGGAACTCTTGTGAGAGGAAAAAGAGAACTCTTCTTTTCGTTCACTTTCCATCCATGCGACCTTAGAAATGCCAGAACTAACTCTGTATGAGACTTGGCAGTTTGAAAGCTTGAAGCTTGTATTAGAATGTCGTCTAGGTACGGAGCTACCGAAATCCCTCGCGGTCTTAGTACCGCCAGAAGGGCCCCCAGAACCTTTGTGAAGATTCTTGGAGCCGTAGCCAATCCGAATGGAAGAGCTACAAACTGGTAGTGCCTGTCTAAGAAGGCAAACCTTAGATACCGGTGATGATCTTTGTGGATCGGTATGTGAAGGTAAGCATCTTTTAAATCCACTGTGGTCATGTACTGACCCTTTTGGATCATGGGTAAGATTGTCCGAATAGTTTCCATTTTGAACGATGGAACTCTTAGGAATTTGTTTAGAATCTTTAAATCTAAGATTGGCCTGAAAGTTCCCTCTTTTTTGGGAACCACAAACAGGTTTGAGTAGAACCCTTGTCCTTGTTCCGACCGCGGAACCGGATGGATCACTCCCATTAATAACAGATCTTGTACACAGCGTAGAAACGCTTCTTTCTTTATCTGGTTTGTTGACAACCTTGACAGATGAAATCTCCCTCTTGGGGGAGATAATTTGAAGTCTAGAAGGTATCCCTGAGATATGATCTCTAGTGCCCAGGGATCCTGAACATCTCTTGCCCAGGCCTGGGCGAAGAGAGAAAGTCTGCCCCCCACTAGATCCGGTCCCGGATCGGGGGCTTTCGATTCATGCTGTCTTTGGGGCAGCAGCAGGTTTCCTGGCCTGCTTGCTCTTGTTCCAGGACTGGTTAGGCTTCCAGCCTTGCCTGTAACGAGCAACAGCTCCTTCCTGTTTTGGTGCAGTGGAGGTTGATGCTGCTCCTGTTTTGAAATTCCGAAAGGGACGAAAATTAGACTGTCTAGCCTTAGCTTTGGCTTTGTCTTGAGGTAGGGCGTGGCCCTTACCTCCTGTAATGTCAGCGATAATTTCTTTCAAACCGGGCCCAAATAAAGACTGCCCCTTGAAAGGTATATTAAGTAATTTAGACTTAGAAGTAACATCGGCTGACCAGGATTTTAGCCACAGCGCCCTACGTGCCTGTATGGCGAATCCTGAGTTCTTAGCCGTAAGTTTGGTTAAATGTACTACGGCCTCCGAAATGAAAGAATTAGCTAGTTTAAGGACTCTAAGCCTGTCCGTAATGTCGTCTAGCGTAGATGAACTAAGGTTCTCTTCCAGAGACTCGATCCAAAATGCTGCCGCAGCCGTAATCGGCGCGATACATGCAAGGGGTTGCAAAATAAAACCTTGTTGAACAAACATTTTCTTAAGGTAACCCTCTAATTTTTTATCCATTGGATCTGAAAAAGCACAGCTATCCTCCACCGGGATAGTGGTACGCTTAGCTAAAGTAGAAACTGCTCCCTCCACCTTGGGGACCGTTTGCCATAGGTCCCGAGTGGTGACGTCTATTGGAAACATCTTTCTAAATATTGGAGGGGGTGAGAACGGCACACCGGGTCTATCCCACTCCTTAGTAACAATTTCAGTTAGTCTCTTAGGTATAGGAAAAACGTCAGTACTCGCCGGTACCGCAAAGTATTTATCCAACCTACATAGTTTCTCTGGTATTGCAACGGTGTTACAATCATTGAGAGCTGCTAAGACCTCCCCTAGTAATACACGGAGGTTCTCCAATTTAAATTTAAAATTTGAAATATCTGAATCCAATCTGTTTGGATCAGAACCGTCACCCACAGAATAAAGCTCTCCGTCCTCATGCTCTGCAAGCTGTGACGCAGTATCAGACATGGCCCTAGTATTGTCAGCGCACTCTGTTCTCACCCCAGAGTGATCACGCTTGCCTCTTAGTTCTGGTAATTTAGACAAAACTTCAGTCATAACAGTAGCCATATCTTGTAATGTTATCTGTAATGGCCGCCCAGATGTACTAGGCGCCATAATATCACGCACCTCCCGGGCGGGAGATGCAGGTACTGCCGCGTGAGGCGAGTTAGTCGGCATAACTCTCCCCTCGCTGTTTGGTGAAATTTGTTCACATTGTACAGATTGACTTTTATTTAAAGTAGCATCAATACAGTTAGTACATAAATTTCTATTGGGCTCCACCTTGGCATTGGAACAAATGACACAGATATCTTCCTCTGAGTCAGACATGTTTAACACACTAGCAATAAACTTGCAACTTGGTTATAGTCTTTTTTAGCAAAAACGTACTGTGCCTCAAAGAGGTACTAAACGATTAAATGACAGTTGAAATAATGAACTGAAAAACAGTTATAGCATCAAACTTTAAAACAACACAACTTTTAGCAAAGGTTTGTTCCCATTAGTAAAATAACAATAATTAAATTTGACATAAAAATTACAGAGCAACGTTTTTATTCACAGTCAATATAAAATTCTCACAGCTCTGCTGAGAGAATATACCTCCCTCCAAAGAAGTTTGAAGACCCCTGAGATCTGTCAAAGATGAACCGGATCATGCAGGAAATATAAGAGTAGCTGACTGGAAATTTTTGATGCGTAGCAAAGAGCGCCAAAAACGGCCCCTCCCTCTCACACACAGCAGTGAAGAGAAACGAAACTGTCACAATTAAAAGCAAACAACTGCCAAGTGGAAAATAATGCCCAAATATTTATTCACTCAGTACCTCAGCAATGTAAACGATTCTACATTCCAGCAAAAACGTTTAACATGAAAAATACTTATTAAAAGGATTAGTGACTTTTAACAGAGTAGTTCCGGTGAAATACCATCCCCAGAATACTGAAGTGTATACATACATGTCATTATAACGGTATGGCAGGATTTTCTCATCAATTCCATTCAGAAAATAAAAACTGCTACATACCTCAATGCAGATTCATCTGCCCGCTGTCCCCTGATCTGAAGCTTTTACCTCCCTCAGATGGCCGAGAACAGCAATATGATCTTAACTACTCCGGTTAAAATCATAGTAAAAAACTCTGGTAGATTCTTCCTCAAACTCTGCCAGAGAAGTAATAACACGCTCCGGTGCTATTATAAAATAACAAACTTTTGATTGAAGTCATAAAAACTAAATATAATCACCACAGTCCTCTCACACATCCTATCTAGTCGTTGGGTGCAAGAGAATGACTGGGACTGACGTAGAGGGGAGGAGCTATATGCAACTCTGCTGGGTGAATCCTCTTGCATTTCCTGTTGGGGAGGAGTTATATCCCAGAAGTAATGATGACCCGTGGACTGATCACACATAACAGAAGAAATCCTCAATCTCCTCACTAAAGTGTACAGTCTTAGGGGCCTGGGGGGTCTTCTTGTGACTTCTAGTTGGCGCCAATTCCATATCTAGACTATGGAATTGTGATGGGGTACCCTGCATAGCTGCCGACCTAGTAACTACCTTCCTAGCGGCGGTCTGAACTGTGGCCATACGCTGAGCCCTATCATCTCTATCATCACATTCATTCCCATCCATGCTGCCATCATCCGTGCTAAACGCCATGCCCGTGGAATCTGAGTCCACGTTATCACCCTTAATCCTGCTCGTACTAGGCCTATTAGGTGTTGTAGCACCTTTATTTTGGCCTTCGCCCCCAACTGCGCACTAGCGCTTTTATTGGCCCCTGCTTGTCTAGCACCTGAACCAGGTCCGGTTACATATTGCCTCTTAGAAGTGCCATATTGCCCCTTAGAAGCTCTGTTGCTCCCTTTTTGAACCGCCTTATGCCCCTGTGTACCCTGAACACCTACCGCCCCTTGAGGCCTAACCCCTGGATTTAAAGTTCCCCCACGCGGCACTCCTTTCTTACCTACGGAGCCGCGCGGGACCCGAGACCGGAAGTCGACGCGGAGAAGGTCAAAGCCACCGGAGGAGCACGTGGACCACCAATCGCCAGACCCTGAACCACATGGGATCCACCCGGAGCCCCAGACATCAATGACGCCAGCATTTGAAAGAGGTACACCACCGCCACAATGGATTCGTTGGATAAAGCCTCAGAAGGCCCAGGTAAGGCCCCGGCGCTCCCACTATGCCCACCAACAACAGCAGGGAATGGATGAGACCATGAGGGACCGGGAATAGCCTAGGTAAGGCCCGGGAGAAACAATGGAGGGGCCGGGAAGGCTATGGGAGGGACCGGGAAACGCATGGGAAGGGGGGGGAACTGCATCACACCCAAACTGAGAAGGCCCGGTATGAGCCATAGAGCCCACGGACTCAGATGCCACATCTGAGGGGCCTAAATTGTCTCCCCATCCACCCTTCTGATTAATGGCCTCTAACAAGGCCTGGTCCGAAATCTCGGGCACCATTGTGGCGCTACCCCCCTCACTAAGCCCATCCTGGGAAGGGACATGGGAAGGGGTAAGTAAATGGGTATGACCCGCCGTATCTGGGGAAGGTGCGATCCATTCCTCAGCTTCCGCATCACTTTCTTCGACGACTTCTCTTTCTGCAGGTTTCTCCCTAGCCTCCATGAATTTCTTTGGAGGCACCTTAGATCTCTTTGAACACTTCATGTGAAAACTTTGAAGAAACAAGCAGAAAGAGGATTTAGACTTCCTGTACAGGTCTTAAAAAGGTAAGCCTAAACCCTTCCTCTCTAACTGCAACATTGTTTCACACATACACACAAACCAGAACACTCCCACTCCTCCGTCTTGGCCTTAACTCTTATGTGCATTCCAGGCAATTTGCCTTACATTTCCTTTACTAGTAACTCAGAATAAACGGAAATGAAAGATCTCTGAAATAGTTTGCTCCATAGACAGGTGAGCAATTTGTAAATAATTTATGTCTTAATATGCAATTAGCAAAACAGCCCAGTGCCCCCAGTATCGAGTCTGACACAATAAAGCCCATCAGTTATATGGTAAGGCTGATTCGATAAAAAACTAAACTGTCATAAATGTGATTTTTTTTTAATGTAACATTTATTGCATCACTGGTTTGGAGAAAAATCTGAATATACTGTAAGTAGCAAACATTTGTCCTTTTGGCATGGTGCCACTTTCTGTTTAGTTTGTCAGACTACTACTAATACAAATAATGAGTAGCTATTGTACAATCTCTAGTGAAATGTCAGGCCTTGGCTATTGTACATGGTGCAGAAATATATTTCTATATTATTGTGTGTATATTGAAATGTAAAGAACTCTACACAGCAAACAATAAGTGACAGCAACAAGTTGTGATACAGAATGTGAACATACACAATTAGTGTGAGTTATATGGATCAGCAAATAGGATGAAAGCTCAATCCTATTGGCTGATTGCAACAGCCAATAGGATTTTTTTAACCTTAATTCCGATTGGCTGATAGAATTCTATCAGCCAATCGGAATCTAAGGGACGCCATCTTGGATGACGTCATTTAAAGGAACCTTCATTCGCTGGTAGTCGTCGGAAGGAAGAGGATGCTCCGCGTCGGAGGTCTTGAAGATGCCGTCTGGGTAAAGACTTCTGTGGGCTTGGATGAAGACTTCGGCCGCTTTGTTGAGGACCTCTCCCGGCTTCTTGGAGGATGGATGTCGGATCTTCAAAACTGTAAGTAAATCGTCTGGGGTTAGTGTTAGGATTTTTTTAAGGGTGTATTGGGTGGGTTTTAGTTTTAGATTAGGACTTGGGCCTGCAATAGAGCTAAATGCCCTTTTAAGGGCAATGCCCATTCAAATGCCCTTTTCAGGGCAATGGGGAGCTTAGGTTTTTTTAGACAGTATTTTATTTGGGGGGTTGTTTGTGTGGGTGGTGGGTTTTACTGTTGGGGGGGTATTTGTATTTTTTTTTTTTACAGGTAAAAGAGCTGATTACTTTGGGGCAATGCCCCACAAAAGGCCCTTTTAAGGGCTATTTTTAGTTTATTGTAGGCTAGGGTTTTTTTTATTTGGGGGGTCTTTTTTATTTTCATAGGGCCCTTAGATTAGGTGTAATTAGTTTAAAACTTTGACAATTTCTTTTTTATTTTTTGTAACTTAGTGTTTATTTTTTTGGTGTAACTTAGTGTTTGTTATTTTTTGTAACTTAGTTAGTTTTTTGTAACTTTGTAATTTTTTAGTGTAGATTTAAATTATTTGAGTAGGGTTAAGTGTTTAAATATATAATATAGTTAATTTAATTTGTAGGTTAGATTAATTATTATTTTATTAAAGTTTAATGTAATTGTATTATAATAGTTAGGGTAGGTTAATTATTAATTTAATATAGTTTAATGTAATTTTATTATAATAGTTAGGGTAGGTTAATTTTAAATTTAATATAGTTTAATGTAATTGTAGTATAATAGTTAGAATAGGATAATTATTAGTTTAATATAGTTTAATGTAATGTTATTATAATAGTTAGAATAGGTTAATTAGTAGTTTAATATAGTTTAATTTAAATCTAAAGGTAAGTTTACATTTATTATAAGATAGGAATGAGTTAATATTTAATATAAAGTTAGCGGGTTGTTAGGTTTAGGGGTTAATAGGTTAATTTAGTTTATGGCAATGTTGGGGGCTGGCGGTTTAGGGGTTAAATACACTTATTTAGTTGCGGTGGGTGCCGGGAGCGGCAGGATAGGGGTTAATACTTTTATGTAGGTGGTGGCGGTGTAGGGGCGGCAGATTAGGGGTTAATAATTATAATGTAGGTGGCAGCGGTGTAGAGGGCGGCAGATTAGGGGTGTTTAGACTCGGAGAACACGTTAGGGTGTTAGGTGTAAACGTAACTTTTATTCTCCCATAGGAATCAATGGGATATCGGGCAGCAGCGAACATAAGCTTTCGCTGCTTTCAGACTCCCATTGATTCCTATGGCATCTGCGGCCTCCAGGGCGGCGGATTGAAAACCAGGTACGCTGGGCCGGAATAGTGGCGAGCGTACCTGCTAGTTATTTGTTAAGTAGCAAAAGTAGTCAGATAGTGCCAAATTTGCATCAGCCAATAGGATTTTTCCTACCTTAATTCCGATTGGCTAATAGAATCCTATCAGCCAATCAGAATTCAAGGGACGCCATCTTGGATGGCGTCATTTAAAGGAACCTTCATTCTTCGTTAGGACGTCGTTTGAAGAGGATGGCTCTGCGTCGGCTGGATTGAAGATGGCTCCGCTCCGGAAAAGATGAAGATAGAAGATGCCACTTAGGACCTCTTCTGCCCCGATCGGATGAAGACTTCTGCCGTATGGAGGACCACTTGTGCCCGGCTGGGTGAAGACGGCTCAAGGTAGGGAGATCTTCAGGGGGTTAGAGTTAGGTTTTAGATTGCGTGGGTTTTAGAGTAGGTGTGTGTGGGTGGTGGGTTTTAATGTTGGGGGGTATTGTATTTTTCTTTTACAGGTAAAAGAGCTGATTACTTTGGGGCAATGCCCCGCAAAAGGCCCTTTTTTATTATATTAGGGGAATTAGATTAGGTGTAATTAGTTTAAAATTCTTGTAATTCTTTTTTATTTTCTGTAATTTAGTGTGGGGGGGGGTAGTTTAGGTAATTTATTTAATGATAGTGTAGTGTTAGGTGTAATTGTAACTTAGGTTAGGATTTATTTTCCAGGTAATTTTGTACTTATTTTAGCTAGGTAGTTATTAAATAGTTAATAACTATTTAATAACTATTGTACCTAGTTAAAATAAATACAAAGTTGCCTGTAAAATAAATATAAATCCTAAGCTAGCTACAATGTAACTATTAGTTATATTGTAGCTATCTTAGGGTTTATTTTATCTGTAAGTATTTAGTTTGAAATAGGATTAATTTATTTAATTATGTTAAATTAATTTCGTTTAATTTAAATTATATTTAAGTTGGGGGGGTTAGACTTAGGGTTAGGGGTTAATAAATTTATTATAGTAGTGGCGATGTTTGGGGTCGGAAGATTAGAGGTTAATAAATGTAGGTAGGTGTCGGCGACGTTGGGGGGTGCAGATTAGGGATTAATAAAATTTAACTAGTGTTTGCGAGGCGGGAGTGCAGCGGTTTAGGGGTTAATACATTTATTAAAGTGGCTGCGATGTCTGGTCGGCAGATTAGGGGTTAATAATTGTCGGTAGGCGGCGGCGACGTTGAGGGCGGCAGATTAGGGGTTTATAACTATAATGTAGGTGGCGGCGATGTTGGGGGCAGTATATTAGGGGTTCATAGGGATAATGTAGGTGGCGGGTGGTGTCCGGAGCGGCAGATTAGGGGTTAATAATATAATGTAGGTGTCAGCGATAGAGGGGGCGGCAGATTAGGGGTTAATAAGTGTAAGATTAGGGGTGTTTAGACTCGGGGTTCATGTTAGGTTGTTAGGTGCAGACATATGTTTTATTTTCCCATAGGAAACAATGGGGCTGCACTAGAAGCTGGACGCTGCTTTTTTGCAGGTGTTATGTTTTTTTCCAGCCAGCTCAGCCCCATTGTTTCCTATGGGGAAATCATGCACGAGCACGTTTAGCCAGCTCACCGCTACCGTAAGCAACGCTGGTATTGAGGTGAGATGTGGAGCTAAATTCTGCTCTACGCTCACCTTTTTGCGGCTAACGCCAGGTTTAAAAAAACCTGTAATACCAGCGTTGGCTTAAGGTAGCGTTAGAAAAAAAAGCCTCGTTAGCAACGCACCCCTGTTAACGCCAAAATTGTTATCTCACCATAAATTTTCAGATATCTGACTTACAGGCTAGGTATTATAATGATATTGAAACACAGATCTTGAATCTTTACACCATATCATAAGCCACAACATACATCTTATATAGCATACAGAAAGGAATCTAGAGAGAGAGAAACGTGGAGCAGGTATAGCAAACATGCAATATTTGATTCTATGAGTAATGGCTACAGTGTCCCATTCTAGTAGATCTTTTGAATATAGCTTAAACAACATCAAGATCTTATCTCTCCAAGGACTGCCAAAACTTTTTAGAAGAAAATACAGGTCCTCCTAGGAATCCAATTAGGCTATAGTGAGTGCCTTTACATAAGCATAGAGTCAACTGGTTGCAGCAGCCTCAATATTATGTAGAAACTTGGTATGAACTTAAATGTAGACAAAACAATAAAGTCAGCGGCTCAGCACTAGCCAATTTTTAAGATTTCTCTTTAACGATCCATTTTCCTTATAAATTCAAACTTTTAAACTACTCCTTTATTTGATTCTAATAAATGCATGCTATGCAGGTTACATACTGTGTGTCGTTCTGCTTCATTATGCAGCTTATGCCTTGCATCAGTTCTACAGTCTCATTCAGGGGGTCCTGGTATTCAGACGTCCATGGTATCCCCGCCATTTAATTCTACCCCTGGACGTTCTGTGTACTCCATGACCTCGGTATGCCCAGATATGCCATTCCTACAGAGCAGTGACCCCTATTCATGCACATGCAGTTCTCTGCGACCCTCTTGCACAAACATCTTCCGGAGTTGGAACTTTTCCCCATGATTTTGCAGTCCATTTACAATCTGCTGTTTCTGCTGCCCTGAGTTCTATGCCATTTGCAGGGAAAAACATAAATTATCCTTACCAGATAATTTAATTTCCTTCTGTATAAGGAGAGTCCACTGCTTCATTCCTTATTGTTGAGAAATACTGAACCTGGCCACCAGGAGGAGGCAAAGACACCCCAGCCAAAGGCTTAAATACCTCTCCCACTTCCCACTTCCCCCATCCCCCAGTCATTCTGCTGAGGGAACAGTAGGAGAAATATCAGGGTATAAAAGGTGCCAGAAGAAAACTATAATTTAGGGGGCCGCCCATCGGAGAACACAGGTGGGGGCCTTGGACTCCCCTTATACAGAAGGAAATTAAATTATCTGGTAAGCATAATTTATGTTCCTTCTTATATATAAGGAGAGTTCATGCCTTCATTCCTTACTGTTGGGAAACTTATACCCAAGCTCTAGAGGACACTGAATGATAACGGGAGGGACAAAAAGAGAGGCAGACCCTAATCTGAGGGCACCACAGCCTGCAAAACCTTTCTCCCGAAGGCTGCTTCAGCAGAAGCAAAAACATCAAACTTGTAAAATTTAGAAAAAGTATGTAATGAGAACCAGGTAGTCGCCTTAGAAATCTGATCCATAGAGGTCTCGTTCTTAAAGCCACTGCTCTAGTAGAATGAGCCGTAATTCTCTGAGGAGGCTTATGTCTCGCTGTCTCATAAGCTAAGCGGATAACACTCCTTTACCAAAAAGACAAGGAAGTCGCAGAGACCTCCTGCCCCTTACGCTTCCCTGAATAGGCAACAAACAAGGAAGAAGTTTGTCTAAAATCCTTAGTAGCCTGAAGATAGAACTTCAAGGCTCGATCCACTTCCAAATTATGAAGCAAACGTTCCTTCAAAGAAGCAGGATTAGGACACAAGGAAGGAACCACAATCTCTTGATTGATGTTGCAGTGTGAAACAACCTTAGGGAGAAACCCTAACTTAGTACGTAGGACAGCCTTATCAGAATGGAACACCAGATAAGGAGGCTCACATTGCAAGGCGACAATCTCAAATACTCTGTGCGCAGATACAATAGGCATTTCAAAAAGAACCTTCCAGGATAACAACTTAATGTCAATTTCATGCATAGGCTCAAACGGAGCCCGCTGCAAAACTTTAAGAACAAGATTCAGACTCCAAGGAGGAGCCTTAGATCTGAAAACAGGTCTGATCCTAATCAAAACCTTAACAAAAGACTGTACACCTGGAAGCTCAGTGAGCCTCTTGTGCAGTAAAACAGACAGGGCCGAAATCTGTCCCCTCAGGGAACTGGCAGAAAGACCCTTCTCCAGTCCATCCTGGAGAAACGATAGGATCCTGGCAACCTTAACTGTATGCTAGAGGAATCCACGCTCTTCAAACCAGAATAAATAGGTTCTCCACACCTTATGATAGATGTGACGAGTAACCGGCTTATGAGCTTGAATTAGAGTATCAATAACTCTCTCAGAAAAACCTTTCTTGGCTAGGACTAAGCATTCAATCTCCATGCAGTCAGCCTCAGAGAATCTAGATTTTAATGAACAGAAGGACCTTGTTCCAGCAGACCCCTGCAACAAGATAACTTCCATGGAGGAGAAGTTGACATCCCCACCAGATCCGCGAACCACATCCTTCGCGGCCACGATGGAGCAATCAGTATCACTGATGCTGGCTCCTGCTTGATGTGAGCCACTATACAAGGAAGGAGCGGTAACGGCAGGAAAAGGTAAATTAAATTGAACCTCTAAGACACAGCTAATGCATCTATTAGCTCCGCTTGAGAATCCCTGGGCCTCGACCCATATCTGGGTAGCTTGGTATTGAGACGAGACGCCATGAGATCTATCTCCGGCATCCCCCACCTGTAGAATATCTCTGCAAACACTTCAGGATGGAGAGACCATTCCCCCGGATGAAAAGATTGTCTGCTGAGAAAATCTTCTTCCCAGTTGTTCACACCCGGAATGTGGATCGCTGACAGCAAACAGCTGTGGGCCTCCACCCACTCCAGAATCTGAGATACTTCCCTCTAGGGGAGCTTCTCATTCCCCCCCCTGATGGTTGATAAAAGCCACTGAGGTTATATTGTCTGATTGGAATCTGAAAAATCGGGACGAACCCAGAAGAGACCAAGCCTTCAGAGCATTAAAGATTGCTTGAAGTTCCAGAATGTTGATTGGAGAGGGAGCATTCCTCCTGAGACCACAGGCCCTGTGCTTTCTTGGTACCCCAAACAGCTCCCCATCCTGATGGACTCATGTCTGTAGTCACAATCTTCCAGGATGGTCTTAGAAAGGATGTCCCTCGCGAATTATGTCCATGCTGGACTCCATGAAACCAATTACCTCCATACACTGAGCCACAGATGGTCTTAAGGAGGTCCGGAGGGCAAGACATGCTGAAGCTAGCTTGCAACGTCTCTGGTCTGTCAGAAATATCCTCATAGATATGGAGTCTATTATAGTACCCAGGAATTCTACCCTGGTGCTTGGAATCAGAGAACTCTATGAGATCAAAGAAGAGGGAGAAGAGATACCGAATGGTCCTCCGCCAGATGAAAAGATGGTGCTTGTACCAGAATATCATCCAAAAAGGGAGCTACTGCTATACCCCAGGTTCTGGCAACGGCCAGAAGAGCCCCTAGAACCTTCGTAAAAATTCTTGGAGCAGTAGCTAGACCAAACGGAAGTGCAATAAACTGGAAGTGCTGGTCCAGGAATGCAAACCTTAAAAACTGGAAGTGATCCTTGTGGATTGGAACATGAAGGTAAGCATCCTTCAGATCTATAGTGGTCATGAACTGTCCTTCCTGAACTAGAGGAAGGATGGACCTTATTGTCTTGATCTTGAACGAGGGGACATTTAGAAACTTGTTTAAGCACTTTAGGTCAAGAATCGGGCGGAAAGTTCCCTCCTTCTTTGGGACCACAAACAGGTTTGAATAGTATCCCAAACCTCTTTCTGCAATAGGAACCAGGACAATGACCCCTAGGGATGACAGATCCTGCACACACCCCAGAAAGGCTTCTCTCTTTTCTGGCCTTGAAGACTGGCTTGAAAGGAGAAATCTGCCCTTGGGTGGTTGAGATTTGAAACCTATCTTGTATCCCTGAGCTATGACCTCCAGGACCCATGGATCCTGCACGTCCCTGAACCAAGCATCTGAAAACAGCGACAGTCTGTCTCCTACATGATCAAGAGCTGGATCAGGGGTTTGGATTTATTCCAGGATTGAGCCGGCTTCCAAGTACTCTTGGCTTGCTCGAGTTTAGAGGAGGACTGTTGTCGTTGGGATTTCTCAGAACAAAAGGAACAGAAATTAAAGTTCTTTTTATCCTGCGGTAGGAAGGCACCCTTGCCCCCTGTAACCGTGGAGATAATGGAGACCAGGCCTGGACCAAATAAAATCTTTCCCAAGGGGTCTTCACTGAAAACCAGAAATCTTAGCATTAAGGCAAATGAGCTGCATGTTTGCATCACAGATAAAATAATTAGCAATTCTCAAGGCCTTAATTCTTTCTTGGATAACGTCGAGGGGACCCTCCACCTCGATCAATTATGATAAGGAGTCACACCAGTAGGCCGCAGCTCCAACAACCAAGGCAATAGCCACTGCCGTTGAAAAGAAGTATCCCCTATGCTGAAACATTTTTCTGAGAAAAGTTTACATCTTCTTATCCATCGGCTCTCTGAACTATGAGCTATCCTCAAGCGGGATAGTAGTACGCTTGGCCAGTGTGGAGAAAGCACCATCCACCTTAGGAACGGAACCCCACAACTCCAATTGAGAGTCTGGGACTGGGAATAATTTTTTAAAGGAAGACGAAGGGGAAAAGGAAGATCCAATTCTATCCCACTCGTTCTTAATAATGTACGCAATTTTTACAGGTACAGAAAAAGTTAACCGCACTAGTTAACCGCACTACCCTGTCCTTGTAAACTCTGTCTAATTTAGGGATCAAAGGTTCATCAGGCAGCTTGGCCTCTGGAACCTCTAATGTAGACAGAACCTCCTTTAGAATAAAACGTAAGTGTTCAATCTTAAATCTAAAGGCTGTTTCCTCCGCAGCAGGAGGCCTAGAGGTAGCAGACTCTGATCCAGAAAGTTCACCCTCTGAAGACTCAGAGTGTGACCCATCCTTGGATAATTGAAAAACAATAAATCCAATAAATCACTTGATGACCCCTGGACCGGAGAGCTATGTTTAACCTTTTGCTTGCGCTTGGCAGGGCAAGGTAAAGCACTAAGGGCCTCAGACACCGCCGTCTTTAACTACGTGATAAAGTCTGATGGTAAAAGGCTCCCTCCAGATGGAGGATCAGGCGTGGTACGGGAAGCTGCATGTGATGAGGGAGATGACTGATGGGTATACACCTCACGGGATGGCGAGTCCTCAGAGATGGACGGCTCAGTGGTACTAAAGGGGTTAACCTTCTTAGATAGAGTAACTTTGTTGAGGCATGTGAAACATATTTGAGAGGGCGGACAAACCAAGGCCTCCTCACAATATAAACAGGTATTACTATTTGGAATAGAGGGAGTACCCTCAAGAATATCAGAATCCCCCATAGCTTAAGCTAATGACAGTAGGGCACAGAATAAAACAATCTTTTTATTTCTCACAAAAACGGCACCTTTATACTCCCAATGGCTGGGGCACTCACCACCTCCTGGACCCAGACAATACGGAGAAAAAGCGTCTTCTCTGAAAGCCAGCTCGGTCAGGAAATGAAAGTGAGACTGCACCCCTACTATGAGAAAAAGCGTGCCAAGCTACAAGCCTTCTAGCGTTTTCATTATATATAAAAATTGAAACGATATTACCAGAATACATGCTGTGGAACAGAAACACAGCCTCTCAAGTGTTCCCAGTTGGTTTGTTTGAAAGTATGCATTTTGTGGGTGCTGGTTTAGGGTCCCAGGAAGGGGGAGACCTTGACGTGGTCCTGGGCTTGATCCTTTGGTGCAAAATGTAACTGACTTCCCCCAGTTTTGCTTTTAAACATTACTGAGTATCTGTGAGTGCCAGGTTTTCTGTGTGTTGTAGCATCGCTCCTGACATGGACTTGAGTGATGAAAACTAGCAGGCAGTGAAACTCCTCAACACTGATTGCTTAAGGAGCTGTTAGCAGGCAGTCTGGATGGGTTCGCAGAAAGACTCTCCCTGCATCTCCAGTCTCTAACTTTCATCAATGCTCTCACTGAGAGGCTGACAAGACTACTTAAAACTCCAGACTCATATGAAAAGGCAGATACCCCTCCTAAAAAAACTACTCTAAAATATTCTGACACTTCTCTGCCATCCTCCTGTAACGAAAGGCAAAGAATGACTGGGGGATGGGGAAGTGGGATAGGTATTTAAGCCTTTGGCTGGGGTGTCTTTGCCTCCTCCTGGTGGCAAGGTTCAGTATTTCTCGACAGTAAGGAATAAATCCATGGACTCTACTTATATTAAGAAGGAAAGGAAGGTTATTCGGTCATTTGGCCCGGGACTGGATTTTATCATTTCTACTGTCACTGTCCAAAAGGGTGCCTTTCTACCCCAAGTTAAGAAATCTAGATCTAAGGAGACGTCCTGTGAGACATTTTCTCTCCTTTTATCCGATCAAGACACAGAGGATTGTGTCGGAACCCAAGTCCAAAACGCCCAGGAAGACCGAACCTGGTATGGAACAAGAACAAATAGCCCAAGAAAAGACCCGAGACAACAAGTCAGCATGAAGGGTCGGCCCCCGACCTGGGCTCAGGTCGAGTAGGGGGCACTTATCTCTGTATCAGGAAGTTTGGGTTCAGTCCAGCCAGGACCCTTGGGTTCTGAATATATCTCAGGGATACCAAATGGGTGTTCGATCTCGCCCTGCAAGGGGCAGGTTCCTTCTATCAAGGATCTCGGAGAAGCCGGAAAAGAGATCAGCTTTTCTATGCTGTGTGGGCGATCTGGTATCTATGGAGTTGTGATCTCCGTACAACAGGCAGAGAGGGGAAGAGTATTCTATTCAAACCTCTTCATCGTTTCCCTAGAAAGAAGGAAAGTTTCATCCCATCTTAGACCTTAAGTGCCTCAACAAATTCGTAAGGGTACCCTCTTTCAAAGTGGAGTATCAGGTCCATCACTCCTCTCGTTCAGGATGGTCAATGTATGGCTACCATGCACTTGAACCTTCACATTCCTATTCACCAAGATCATTACCAGTATCTTCGGTTTGCTTTTCTGGATAAGCATTTCCAATTCATAGCTCTCCCATTCAGCCTTACTACAGCTCCCAAAATGTTTACAAAAGTGTTAGTAGATCTACTCGCTGTAGTCCAACTAAAGGGCAATGCGGTAGCCTCATACTTTGACAACATCTTAGTTAAGGCACCATCTTTACGTTTAGCAAAATCTCATACAGAGAAGTAACTTTGATATCTTCGGACGCATGGCTGGAAATTAAATCTAGAGAAAAGTGCTCTCATTCCCAACACAAGAGTGAACATCCTAGGGATCATCATAGATTTTGACAGCATGCATATTTATCTCACAGATCAACACAGGAAGAAGCTTCAGGCTGCCTGCCATCTACTTCAATACACTCCTCTGCCTTCGGTGGCACAATGCATGGAGGTGATAAGTATTATGGTTGCAGCTTCAGACGCTATTTATTTAGCTTGCTTTCATCTGAGACCTCTACAGTTATGTATACTCAGGCAATGGAAATCATTTAGACCTGTCTCAGGCAATATCTTTGGACCCAGAGATGAGAGTCTCTCCTGGTGGCTGTTCCAGGAACCCATTCTCCAGGGCATGTGTTTCCTGCGCCCATCCTGGGACATTATAACAACAGATGCGATTTTGACAGGCTGGGGCGCTGTTGAGAGCTCAGGGAACCTGGCGGGCAGAGGAAGCGAGTCTCTCACTCAACGTTCTGGAGTTGAGGGCCATGTCCTATGCTCTTCTGTCGTGGCCTCAGTTACGTTCCATGTGTTATATTTGATTTCATTCTGAACAACATCACTTCCATAGTTATGTCAACCACTAGGGCTGAACATGCAGCTCTCTGAGGATGCTGGAAGTGTCTCATTCTTCAATGGGCAGAGAAATACAAATGTCAGATTTTAGCTATCCACATTCCAGGTGTGGAGAACTGGGAAGCAGATTTTCTGAGCAGGCAAACCCTTCACTCTGGGGAATGGTCTCTAAACCAAAAGGTGTTTTGTGAGATCAATCACAGGTGGGGTTGTCCAGAGATAGATCTGATGGCTTCCTATCTCAATGCCAAATTACAGAGATAAGGGTCAAGATCGAGAGATCCTCAGGCGGAGTTGGTGGACGCCTTAGCAGTTCCTTGGTATTTCAATCTAGTGTATCTTTTTACTTCAATTGTTCTGCTGCCTTGAATGGCAGCTCGAATTAAACAGGAGGGAATTTCAGTGATCCTGTTAGCTCCTTCATGACTACAAAGGACTTTGTATGCAGACCTAGTGAGAATGTTGTCCGCTCCTCCGTGGCAGTTGCCTCAACGGCCTGATCTTCTGGCGCAGGGTCCGTTCTATTATCAAAATCTAGATTCTCTGAGGCTGATTGCATGGAGATTTAACAGATAATTCTATCCCAGAGAGGATTCTTTGAGGCGGTTATTGATACTCTAATTCAGGTGCACAAGCCCGTTACCAGACGTATTTATCATAAAATGTGGATGGCTTATCTGTCTTGGTGTGTGGAACGTGGGTTTCCTGTCAGCTAGTTCTCTTAAAATGTCAGATTTCTGCTGTTTTGTTGCTTAAAGGGACACTCAAGTCAAAATGTAACATTCATGATTCAGATAGAGCAGCAATTTTAACTCCTTAAGGACCACAGCACTTTTCCATTTTCTGACCGTTTGGGACCAGGGCTATTTTTACATTTCTGCGTTGTTTGTGTTTAGCTGTAATTTTCCTCTTATTCATTTACTGTACACACACATATTATATACCGTTTTTCCCTCCATTAAATGGAATTTCTATAGATACCATTGTTTTAATTATACCTTTAATTTACTATAAAAAAATTATAAAATATGATGAAAAAATGGAAAAAAACAGACTTTTTCTAATTTTGACCCCCAAAATCTGTTACACATCTACAACCACCAACAAAGACCCATGCTAAATAGTTTCTAAATTTTGTCCTGAGTTTAGAAATACCCAATGTTTACATGTCCTTTTCTTTTTTTGCAAGTTATAGGGCAATAAATACAAGTAGCACTTTGGTATTTCCAAACCACTTTTTTTTTCAATATTAGCGATAGTTACATTGTAACACTGATATCTGTCAGGAATGTCTGAATATCACTTGGCATGTATATATTTTATTTTAGAAGACAACTCAAAGTATTGATCTATGCCCATTTTGTTATATTTCATGCCACCATTTCACCACCAAATGCGATTAAATAAAAAAAAATGTTCACTTTTTCACAAAATTTTTCACAAACTTTAGGTTTCTCACTGAAATTATTTACAAACAGCTTGTGCAATTATGGCACAAATGGTTGTAAATGCTTCTCTGGGATCCCCTTTTCTCAAAAATAGCAGACTTATATGGCTCTGGCATTGCTTTTTGGTGATTAGAATGCTAAATGCCGCTGCGCACCACACGTGTATTTTTGCCCAGCAGTGAAGGGGTTAATTAGGGAGCTTGTAGGGTTAATTTTAGCTTTAGTGTAGTGTAGTAGACAACCCCAAGTATTGATCTAGGCCCATTTTGGTATATGTCATGCCAACATTTCACCGCTAAATGCGATCAAATAAAATAAACGTTACATTTTTCACAATTTTAGGTTTCTCACTGAAATTATTAACAAACAGCTTGTGCAATTATGGCACAAATGGTTGTAAATGCTTCTCTGGGATCCCCTTTGTTCAGAAATAGCAGACATATATGGCTTTGGCGTTGCTTTTTGGTAATTATAAGGCTGCTAAATGCCGCTGCACACCACACTTGTATTATGCCCAGCAGTGAAGGGGTTAATTAGGTAGCTTGTAGGGTTAATTTTAGCTTTAGTGTAGAGATCAGCCTCCCACCTGACATATCCCACCCCCTGATCCCTCCCAAACAGCTCTCTTCCCCACCCCACAAATGTCCCCACCATCTTAAGAAGGCGCAGAAAGTCTGCCAGTACTAAAATAAAAGGTTTTTTTTTTTTATTTATTTTTTTAAAACCCAACATATTCTGCTTTGTAGGATCCCCCTTAGCCCCCAACCTCCCTGATCCCCCCCTAACAGCTCTCAAACCCACCCCCTCTACCTTATTGTGCGCCATCTTGGATACTGGCAGCTGTCTGCCAGTACACAGTTTGCGATAAAATGTTTTTTTTTTTTATTTATATATAGTTTTCTGTAGTGTAGCTGCCCCCCCTCAATAAACAACCCCCCACCCGCTCCCAGATCGCTTAGATAACCCCCTCCTCTCTCCCACCTTATACTAAAAATGTGCCATAGTGTAGCGTTCCCACCTGCTCCCGCCCCCCATGAGCGCCTGTTGCCCCGCACGTGATCCCGCCCCCTCCTATGCACTTCCCCCATTGATGGCCGACCGCCCACCCGCCTCCCTGCAACGGCTTCCACCCACCAACGATCTGACCATCGATGTTCGATGCAGAGAGGGCCATAGAGTGGCTCTCTCTGCATCAGATGGCTAAAATATGTTATTGCAGGATGCCTCAATATCGAGGCATCACTGCAATAACATGAAAGCGATCAGGATCGCTTTCACTACTTGAAAACACCGAAAACGTTCAGGGTACGTCCTTGGTCGTTAACAACCTTTTTTTTGTAGGACGTACCCTGTACGTCGTTGGTCGTTAAGGAGTTAAACAACTTTGCAATTTGCACTTTTGAGTCACCAGCTACAACTGAGCATGTGCAAGAATTCAAAGAATATACGTATATACATTTATGATTGGCTGATGCCTGTCACATGATACAGAGGGAGTGGAAACAGACATAACTGAATTTTGTCAGAAACAAAATCTACTACTCATTTGAAGTTCAGACTAAGTGCTGTTTAGTGATGTTGCGAATAGTTCGCCTGTGAATAGTTCCCGGCGAACATAGCATGTTCGCGTTCGCCGCAGCGGGCGAACATATGCGATGTTTGATCCGCCCCCTATTCGTCATCATTGAGTAATACTTTGACCCTGTACCTCACAGTCAGCAGGCACATTCCAGCCAATCAGCAGCAGACCCTCCCTCCCAGACCCTCCTACCTCCTGGACAGCATCCATTTTAGATTAATTTGGAAGCTGCATTGTTAGTGAGAGGAGGGACAGTGTAGCTGCTGCTGCTGATTGAATAGGGAAATCTATAGCTAGGCTAGTGTATACAGTGTCCACTACAGTCCTGAAGGACTCATCTGATCTCTGCTGTAAGGACAGCACCCCAAAAAGCCCTTTTTAGGGCTAGAACATCTGCTTTTTTTTTTTTTCCTGTGTAATCTAATTGCAGTTGCCTGCCTGCCAGCGTATGTGTCAGGCTCACAGCCTATACTGTGCCCACTTGCCCAGTGCCACCACTCATATATGGTGTAACAGTAGTGTAGATTTAAAAAAAAAACAAACACTTTTTTGACTGTGTTAAATAATAGCAGCCAGTTTCCTTCACACGTGTGCGTTGAAGTGCCTGCGTGCCAGGGCACAGTGTCACCCCAGTGCAGCTCATATGTGGTGTAACAGTAGTGTAGATTTAAAAAAAAAAAAATTTTTTCACTGTGCTAAATAATAGCAGTCAGTTTCCTTCACACATGTGCGTTTAAGTGCCTGCCTGCCTGCCAGGGCACAGTGTCACCCCAGTGCAACTCATATGTGGTGTAACAGTAGTGTAGATTTAAAAAAAAAAAAACACTTTTCTCCAACATAGGTGTGTCCGGTCCACGGCGTCATCCTTACTTGTGGGATATTCTCCTCCCCAACAGGAAATGGCAAAGAGCCCAGCAAAGCTGGTCACATGATCCCTCCTAGGCTCCGCCTTCCCCAGTCATTCTCTTTGCCGTTGTACAGGCAACATCTCCACGGAGATGGCTTAGAGTTTTTTGGTGTTTAACTGTAGTTTTTATTATTCAATCAAGAGTTTGTTATTTTAAAATAGTGCTGGTATGTACTATTTACTCTGAAACAGAAAAGAGATGAAGATTTCTGTTTGTAAGAGGAAAATGATTTTAGCAACCGTTACTAAAATCTATGGCTGTTTCCACACAGGACTGTTGAGAGGAATTAACTTCAGTTGGGGGAAACAGTGAGCAGACTTTTGCTGCTTGAGGTATGACACATTTCTAACAAGACTTGGTAATGCTGGAAGCTGTCATTTTCCCTATGGGATCCGGTAAGCCATTTTTATTACATAAGAAAAAAAAGGGCTTCACAAGGGCTTTTAAGACTGTAGACATTTTCTGGGCTAAAACGATTGAGATATAAGCATATTTTATACTTCATAGCTTTGAGGAATTATTTTATTCTTGGGAATTATGTAAAATAACCGGCAGGCACTGTATTGGACACCTTATTCTCTAGGGGCTTTCCCTAATCATAGGCAGAGCCTCATTTTCGCGCCTCTATTGCGCACTTGTTTTTGGGAAGCATGACATGCAGATGCATGTGTGAGGAGCTCTGATACATAGAAAAGACTTTCTGAAGGCGTCATTTGGTATCGTATTCCCCTTTGGGCTTGGTTGGGTCTCAGCAAAGCAGATACCAGGGACTGTAAAGGGGTTAAATATAAAAACGGCTCCGGTTCCGTTATTTTAAGAGTTAAAGCTTTCAAATTTGGTGTGCAATTCTTTTAAGGCTTTAAGACACTGTGGTGAAATTTTGAGCAATTCCTTCATACTTTTTCACATTTGCAGTAATAAAGTGTGTTCAGTTTAAAATTTAAAGTGACAGTAACGGTTTCATTTTAAAACGTTTTTTGTACTTTGTTATCAAGTTTATGCCTGTTTAACATGTCTGAACTACCAGATAGACTGTGTTCTGTATGTGGGGAAGCCAAGGTTCCTTCTCATTTAAATAGATGTGATTTATGTGACACAAAATTTAGAGAAAATGATGCCCGAGATGATTCCTCAAGTGAGGGGAGTAAGCATGGTACTGCATCATCCCCTCCTTCGTCTACACCAGTCTTGCCCACACAGGAGGCCCCTAGTACATCTAGTGCGCCAATACTCCTTACTATGCAACAATTAACGGCTGTAATGGATAATTCTATCAAAAACATTTTAGCCAAAATGCCCACTTATCAGCGAAAGCGCGACTGCTCTGTTTTAGACAATACTGAAGAGCATGAGGACGCTGATGATATTGGTTCTGAAGTGCCCCTACACCAGCCTGAGGGGGCCAGGGAGGTTTTGTCTGAGGGAGAAATTTCAGATTCAGGGAAAATTTCTCAACAAGCTGAACCTGATGTGATTACATTCAAATTTAAATTGGAACATCTCCGCGCCCTGCTTAAGGAGGTGTTATCTACTCTGGATGATTGTGAGAATTTGGTCATTCCAGAGAAATTATGTAAAATGGACAAGTTCCTAGAGGTCCCGGGGCCCCCCGAAGCTTTTCCTATACCCAAGCGGGTGGCGGACATTGTAAACAAAGAATGGGAAAGGCCCGGCATACCTTTCGTCCCTCCCCCTATATTTAAGAAATTGTTTCCTATGGTCGACCCCAGAAAGGACTTATGGCAGACAGTCCCCAAGGTCGAGGGGGCGGTTTCTACTCTAAACAAACGCACCACTATACCCATAGAAGATAGTTGTGCTTTCAAAGATCCTATGGATAAAAAAATTAGAGGGTTTGCTTAAAAAGATGTTTGTTCAGCAAGGTTACCTTCTACAACCAATTTCATGCATTGTTCCTGTCACTACAGCAGCGTGTTTCTGGTTCGATGAACTAGAAAAGGCGCTCAATAAAGATTCTTCTTATGAGGAGATTTTGGACAGAATTCATGCTCTCAAATTGGCTAACTCTTTCACCCTAGATGCCACTTTGCAATTGGCTAGATTAGCGGCGAAAAATTCTGGGTTTGCTATTGTGGCGTGCAGAGCGCTTTGGCTAAAATCTTGGTCAGCGGATGCGTCTTCCAAGAACAAATTGCTTAACATTCCTTTCAAGGGGAAAACGCTGTTTGGCCCTGACTTGAAAGAGATTATTTCTGATATCACTGGGGGCAAGGGCCACGCCCTTCCTCAGGATAGGTCTTTCAAGGCCAAAAATAAACCTAATTTTCGTCCCTTTCGCAGAAACGGACCAGCCCCAAGTGCTACGTCCTCTAAGCAAGAGGGTAATACTTCTCAAGCCAAGCCAGCCTGGAGGCCAATGCAAGGCTGGAACAAAGGTAAGCAGGCCAAGAAACCTGCCACTGCTACCAAGACAGCATGAGATGTTGGCCCCCAATCCGGGACCGGATCTGGTGGGGGGCAGACTCTCTCTCTTCGCTCAGGCTTGGGCAAGAGATGTTCTGGATCCTTGGGCGCTAGAAATAGTCTCCCAAGGTTATCTTCTGGAATTCAAGGGGCTTCCCCCAAGGGGGAGGTTCCACAGGTCTCAATTGTCTTCAGACCACATAAAAAAACAGGCATTCTTACATTGTGTAGAAGACCTGTTAAAAATGGGAGTGATTCATCCTGTTCCATTAGGAGAACAAGGGATGGGGTTCTACTCCAATCTGTTCGTAGTTCCCAAAAAAGAGGGAACATTCAGACCAATCTTAGATCTCAAGATCCTAAACAAGTTTCTCAAGGTTCCATCGTTCAAAATGGAAACCATTCGAACAATTCTTCCTTCCATCCAGGAAGGTCAATTCATGACCACGGTGGATTTAAAGGATGCGTATCTACATATTCCTATCCACAAGGAACATCATCGGTTCCTAAGGTTCGCATTTCTGGACAAGCATTACCAGTTTGTGGCACTTCCGTTCGGATTAGCCACTGCTCCAAGAATTTTCACAAAGGTACTAGGGTCCCTTCTAGCGGTGCTAAGACCAAGGGGCATTGCAGTAGTACCTTACTTGGACGACATACTGATTCAAGCGTCGTCCCTTCCACAAGCAAAGGCTCACACGGACATTGTCCTGGCCTTTCTCAGATCTCACGGGTGGAAAGTGAACGTAGAAAAAAGTTCTCTATCTCCGTCAACAAGGGTTCCCTTCTTGGGAACAATAATAGACTCCTTAGAAATGAGGATTTTTCTGACAGAGGCCAGAAAATCAAAACTTCTAAACTCTTGTCAAATACTTCATTCTGTTCCTCTTCCTTCCATAGCGCAGTGCATGGAAGTAATAGGTTTGATGGTAGCGGCAATGGACATAGTTCCTTTTGCGCGAATTCATCTAAGACCATTACAACTGTGCATGCTCAGTCAGTGGAATGGGGATTATACAGACTTGTCTCCGATGATACAAGTAGATCAGAGGACCAGAGATTCACTCCGTTGGTGGCTGTCCCTGGACAACCTGTCACAGGGGATGAGCTTCCGCAGACCAGAGTGGGTCATTGTCACGACCGACGCCAGTCTGGTGGGCTGGGGCGCGGTCTGGGGACCCCTGAAAGCTCAGGGTCTTTGGTCTCGGGAAGAATCTCTTCTCCCGATAAATATTCTGGAACTGAGAGCGATATTCAATGCTCTCAAGGCTTGGCCTCAGCTAGCAAAGGCCAAATTCATACGGTGTCAATCAGACAACATGACGACTGTTGCGTACATCAACCATCGGGGGGAACAAGGAGTTCCCTGGCGATGGAAGAAGTGACCAAAATCATTCAATGGGCGGAGACTCACTCCTGCCACTTGTCGGCAATCCACATCCCAGGAGTGGAAAATTGGGAAGCGGATTTTCTGAGTCGTCAGACATTTCATCCGGGGGAGTGGGAACTCCATCCGGAAATCTTTGCCCAGATTACTCAATTGTGGGGCATTCCAGACATGGATCTGATGGCCTCTCGTCAGAACTTCAAGGTTCCTTGCTACGGGTCCAGATCCAGGGATCCCAAGGCGACTCTAGTAGATGCACTAGTAGCACCTTGGACCTTCAAACTAGCTTATGTATTCCCGCCGTTTCCTCTCATCCCCAGGCTGGTAGCCAGGATCAATCAGGAGAGGGCATCGGTGATCTTGATAGCTCCTGCGTGGCCACGCAGGACTTGGTATGCAGACCTGGTGAATATGTCATCGGCTCCACCATGGAAGCTACCTTTGAGACGAGACCTTCTTGTTCAAGGTCCGTTCGAACATCCGAATCTGGTCTCACTCCAACTGACTGCTTGGAGATTGAACGCTTGATCTTATCAAAGCGAGGGTTCTCAGATTCTGTCATTGATACTCTTGTTCAGGCCAGAAAGCCTGTAACTAGAAAAATCTACCACAAAATATGGAAAAAATATATCTGTTGGTGTGAATCTAAAGGATTCCCTTGGGACAAGATAAAAATTCCTAAGATTCTATCCTTTCTTCAAGAAGGTTTGGAGAAAGGATTATCTGCAAGTTCTTTGAAGGGACAGATTTCTGCCTTGTCTGTGTTACTTCACAAAAAGCTGGCAACTGTGCCAGATGTTCAAGCCTTTGTTCAGGCTCTGGTTAGAATCAAGCCTGTTTACAAACCTTTGACTCCTCCTTGGAGTCTCAATTTAGTTCTTTCAGTTCTTCAGGGGGTTCCGTTTGAACCCTTACATTCCGTTGATATTAAGTTATTATCTTGGAAAGTTTTGTTTTTGGTTGCAATTTCTTCTGCTAGAAGAGTTTCAGAATTATCTGCTCTGCAGTGTTCTCCCCCTTATCTGGTGTTCCATGCAGATAAGGTGGTTTTGCGTACTAAACCTGGTTTTCTTCCGAAAGTTGTTTCTAACAAAAACATTAACCAGGAGATAGTCGTGCCTTCTTTGTGTCCGAATCCAGTTTCAAAGAAGGAACGTTTGTTGCAAAATTTGGATGTAGTTCGTGCTCTAAAATTCTATTTAGATGCTACAAAGGATTTTAGACAAACATCTTCCTTGTTTGTTGTTTATTCTGGTAAAAGGAGAGGTCAAAAAGCAACTTCTACCTCTCTCTCTTTTTGGCTTAAAAGCATCATCAGATTGGCTTACGAGACTGCCGGACGGCAGCCTCCTGGAAGAATCACAGCTCATTCCGCTAGGGCTGTGGCTTCCACATGGGCCTTCAAGAACGAGGCTTCTGTTGATCAGATATGTAAGGCAGCGACTTGGTCTTCACTGCACACTTTTACTAAATTTTACAAATTTGATACTTTTGCTTCTTCTGAGGCTATTTTTGGGAGAAAGGTTTTGCAAGCCGTGGTGCCTTCCATCTAGGTGACCTGATTTGCTCCCTCCCTTCATCCGTGTCCTAAAGCTTTGGTATTGGTTCCCACAAGTAAGGATGACGCCGTGGACCGGACACACCTATGTTGGAGAAAACAGAATTTATGTTTACCTGATAAATTACTTTCTCCAACGGTGTGTCCGGTCCACGGCCCGCCCTGGTTTTTTTAATCAGGTCTGATAATTTATTTTCTTTAACTACAGTCACCACGGTATCATATGATTTCTCCTATGCAAATATTCCTCCTTTACGTCGGTCGAATGACTGGGGAAGGCGGAGCCTAGGAGGGATCATGTGACCAGCTTTGCTGGGCTCTTTGCCATTTCCTGTTGGGGAGGAGAATATCCCACAAGTAAGGATGACGCCGTGGACCGGACACACCGTTGGAGAAAGTAATTTATCAGGTAAACATAAATTCTGTTTTTTGACTGTGTTAAATAATAGCAGCCAGTTTCCTTCACACGTGTGCGTTGAAGTGCCTGCGTGCCAGGGCACAGTGTCACCCCAGTGCAGCTCATATGTGGTGTAACAGTAGTGTAGATTTAAAAAAAAAAAAAAAATTTTCACTGTGCTAAATAATAGCAGTCAGTTTCCTTCACACATGTGCGTTTAAGTGCCTGCCTGCCTGCCAGGGCACAGTGTCACCCCAGTGCAACTCATATGTGGTGTAACAGTAGTGTACATTTAAAAAAAAAAAACAACACTTTTTTGACTGTGTTAAATAATAGCACTTCACACGTGTGCGTTGAAATGCCTGCATGCCAGGGCACAGTGTCACCCCAGTGCAACTCATATGTGGTGTAAAAGTAGTGTAGATTTTAAAAAAAACAACACTTTTTTGTCTGTGTTAAATAATAGCAGTCAGTTTCCTTCACACGTGTGCGTTGAATTGCCTGCCTGCCAGGGCACAGTGTCACCCCAGTGCAACTCATATGTGGTGTAACAGTAGTGAAGATTAAAAAAAAAAAAAAAAAACACTTTTTTGACTGTGTTAAATAATAGCAGTCAGTTTCCTTCACACGTGTGCGTTGAAGTGCCTGCCTGCCAGGGCACAGTGTCACCCCAGTGCAACTCATATGTGGTGTAACAGTAGTGTAGATTTAAAAAAAACAACACTTTTTTGACTGTGTTAAATAATAGCAGTCAGTTTCCTTCACACGTGTGCATTGAAGTGCCTGCCTGCCAGGGCACAGTGTCACCCCAGTGCAACTCATATGTGGTGTAACAGTAGTGTAGATTTAAAAAAAACAACACTTTTTTTTGACTGTGTTAAATAATAGCAGTCAGGATAAAAAGGCGAATGGCTCGGGGAGGAGCCTGCTGCATGCGTGAGGATGGCAGCAGAAAGATGAAACTCCTGTAATCCTCCCTGACGGAATGCTAAACTAAAATGCGTAGTTTATGTTTAAGGAGCTAAAAAGGTTAATTTCCCCCCTGAAATCTCTAGATAAAATAAAAGAAGCAAGCCGGAGAGCCGTGGTAAAAAGTGCTGCTCCTTAACCCAAACAAATATACCTGTAACGGTAAGCAGCAGGGAGGGTACTGTGCGTAGGCTCAGGTGGAGGCAGTGTCAAGCAGAGGCGGCAGAGAGAAGGACCCGCTCTAATCGCTTCCCTAGGAAAGTAGGCGTACAACGCAAGGAAGGGCTGTATCCTAAAACCTGTCACCTCTGGTGTGAGACAGGAGGGGAGCCGAGACGGGCTCGGAGTGGAACTGCTGGCGATCAGTGGACAGGAGACTTTACCAAGTGTAGGTCATGGCTCCGGACCTGGAATGAGCCCGCCACATAGAGACGCCCGAGAGGTGGAGACTTGAGAGCTGCTGCTGGAAGCGGAGACAGAGGCGCTTGTACACTGGCTGAGACCCTCTTTCATAACAGACAAACAGAAACAGCTCAGCCGAAGTGGAGCTTTCAGACGGGCCTTAGGAGCAGATGTTACAGGCAGCGCCGCAAGGAGTCAGCTCAGGTAAACACTGATGATACCATAGCCTCACAGGTGCTATATTTAGGTTAAGACTGTGTACTTGGTGTGGGAGCTGAAGAAGGGACAACCCCTAATAGAAGGGAGAGAAATAACCCTCAAAGTAAATCCTGAGTGTATTAGTTAACCTGGACAGATACCGGAAATACAGACAACAAGGGCCCTAACCTGTAGCCCGTACAGCACTCACACGCTAGCTCAGAGTTAAGGTAGCGCTGACCTGGCGTATTGAAACAGGGGGGGACAGATACAACAACATTGGCTGCATAGGAATATTGCCAAATAAGAGACTTATGCTTCTACTGTAAGTCACAGGGAAAATAAGAAAGATCTAGATATAAAGAGAAAAGAAGTCATAATAAAAAAGGAGAAAGAGGAAGAAAGAAAAGCAAGAAAGGGAAAAAGAAAAGAAAAGAGGAGAGTAAAGGGAAGAAAGTGGAAAAAGGAAGAAGGGGAAAAAAAAAAGGAAAAAAAAAGAGAAGAAAAAAAGGTGAAAAAGAGGGGAAGGAAGGAAGAAAAGAGGAACAAAGAAGAAAAGAAAGGGGGGAAAATAATTAGGGATACCCCTCAAAAGAGTAATCTTTAAACACCAAAGAGAAGCTACACCTTTTTGAAAGAAAAAAAAAAAAAGGGGGGGAAGCAGAAAAAAAAAATATTTTTTTTTTTAAAGGGGAAAGTTTAAGAGGAATGGCAGCAAAAAAGCGACCAAATTAGATAAAGCAAATAAAAATAACAAATCCCCAAGTATGAAAGATAACCCCTTCTTCCAAAATGTGAGTATGGAGAATCACACCAGCCCGAAGAACACAGGTCTAAAAAGTATAGATACTCCTGTAACTAAGGAAATACAGATTAATATAGAAGAGATAAGGAAATTGGCCACCAAAGAGGATATTATGTAAATAAAAGACTGTATATTTGCTGAAATTGCAGAATTGAAGAAAGACCTAAAGGAGGTGGGCCAAAGAGTTAATGTCTTAGAAGAACAACAGGAGGAATTGGATAAGCAACTCTCCCAAGCTAATGAAACTATCTTAGCTCAAACACATACTATAAGGGAAATACAAAATAAATTAGCTGATTTGGAAGACAGGTCTAGAAGGGGGAATTTAAGAATAAAAGGCATCCCCGAAGAGATCAAAACAGAAGAATTAAAATCCTTTACTCAAAAATTTTTCAGTTCACTCAGTTTAAATCTCCAGGATAGTGAAATAAACATAATTAGAATTCACAGAACAGGAAGCCAAGGACAAACAGGGAGACCAAGAGATGTGATCCTAAAACTACAAGAATTTGGTCTAAAAGAACAGATTTTAAAGATAGCCAAAAAAGAACACACCTTTAAATATCAACATCAGGATCTGCAGATATTCGCAGACTTAAGTGTGGCAACAATGAAAAAAAGGAGAGATCTTAGATTCTTAACTAAATCTCTGCAAGAAAAAGGGATCAGGTATAAATGGACATTCCCCTTTGGTCTTCTAATCTCTTATAATGGGAACACCCTATACTATAAAAAGAAAGACGATATTGGCCAAATTAACTCTAAACTACAACTACAACTAGAAATCCCAGAGGACTTTGAGAGAGATGAACAAGCGGAGACAGGACAAAGGCTACATGAGGGTGGAAAGTATCAAAGAAACCGTTGGGAGGAAGTAAGGAAAAAAAAGAAGGACCACCCAAGACAAAATACACCAGCAGTATCCCCTACTTAAAGTGGAGGACTTTTTTGGAAGAAAAGTAGCAGAAAAGACAGTCTAATGTTATTGTATTTCACTTAAGGTTATAGCTCCTTATAAAAAAAATGTTTTAGAAAGGGATATGAATTTTTTTTTTCTCCCACATGCAGTTGCTCCTGCTCCTGGGTTTTCCTAGGGGCGGGTCACTTCTTTAACTTATTGTTACATGCACAGGGATCAAGCACCCCTTATTCTTTTTTTTTTTTTTTTTTTTTCTCTCACTCCTTCTCACTGCCCCGCAAAGGGGCATAGTGCTATTAGAATATTTTTCCACTTTCTGGGATTTTTTTTTTTTTTTAGATAATACACTATAAATGTGTGTCACGAGTTGGTTTTTATTGAGTGCCATGAGTGTGTTTTTTTTTTTTAACTCCACAATAGAAGATGCCCACTTTTTGGGAATTTTCCTTCCACACGACACTTGTACTGATTTTTCTTTTTTTTTTTTTTTTTCCTTTTTCACAATAGAAGATGTCCATTTTTTGGAATCTTCCTTCCACACGACACTTGTAGTGATTTTTTTTTTTTTTTGGGGGGGGGGGAATCTTCCCTTTTCACGACACTTGCAGTGATATTTTTTTTTTCTTTCCTCTTCACAATAGAAGATGCCCATCTTTTGGAATCTTCCTTCCACACGACACTGGTTGTGAGTTTTTTTTTTCCACAATAGAAGATGTCCATTTTTTGGAATCTTCCTTTCACACGACACTTGTAGTGATTCTTTTTTTTTTTTTTTTTTATGGGAATCTTCCCTCCTTATGACACTTGTAGTGATATTTTTTTTTTTTTTTATTTATTTTTTTCCCTCTCTATAAGAGAAATGGAAATAATTCCAACAGGGAGGAAGTATTGCCTCCTGGGTTCTACCTTTTTGTGTTTTTTGGTGTTTTGTTTTTGTTTTTGTTTTTTTATATGCTTTTTTGGATATGCTTGGATGTAGAATGTTTATGTTAGATGTTACTGGAATCACCTTTGGAACAAAATTGCCAAGTTTTCAATTATCTTTAGGCAACAAGATGTATCTATGTTTGCTCTTCGGGGGAGTCTTAAACTTTAATGTCAGATATTAATTTTATTTCTATAAATGCCAAAGGGCTGAATACTCCCCAGAAGAGATCCATGGCACTGAGAGAGATGGAGAAATTAAAAGGGGATATATTATTATTTCAAGAAACTCATTTTATGAGAAATAAGGAACCTAGGTTTATTAATGAAAAATACAAAATATGCTATTCAGCATTGGATAGAGAAAGGAAGAAGGGGGTATGTATTCTTATACATAAAAAAATGAATTTTCAATTAAAGGAACAACTAAAAGATAAAGAGGGGAGATACATAGGTATAAAAGGTACCCTCCAGGGGGAATTAGTGATGATATTCAATGTGTATGGCCCAAATATTAAGCAGAATGTTTTCTTCAAGAAATTGTCTAACCTTATTTTGGATTTTCAAGAGGGGGTTACTATACTGAGGGGAGACTTTAATGTGATATTAGAACCAAAATTAGATCATTCAAAAGAAAAATCTTCTATACCTAAATATATTGTATCCCAAGTCAATAAGAGCCCAGATTGCTGTACAAGACGCATGGAGATTGTTTCATCCAGATCAAAGAGATGACACCTTTTTTTCACACCCACACCTGTCTTATTCAAGACTTGATTATTTCTGTCTAGATTTAAAAGGACTTACAAGGACACAGGAAATCCAGATCCTCCCAATGACATGGTCAGACCATGCACCATTAAGATTAAAATTAAAATGGGGGATTCAGGAGGGAAAACAGTATAGCTGGAGACTAGATGATTCTATATTAAGCACACCAGAGGATAGGGACAAGATAGCAGGATCAATAGAAGATTTTTTTAATATCAATAATACAGAGGATATCTCAATATCAGTCCTCTGGGATGCACACAAATGCGTCTTGAGGGGTGAGCTAATTAAATTAAAGGCAGTACAGACTAGGCTAAGAGAAAATAAGTTCCTAGAGACTCTGAAAAGGATTCATATTTTAGAGAAGAGTCATAAGCAAAACCCAGATAATAAAAATATCCTAGAGGAACTAGGGAAAGAAAGGAGAACTATCCAGGAATACTGGTCTAGTATAAATAAAAGGAAAGCGATATGGTTAAAACGTAAATACTATACGGAAGGGGATACAAATGGAAGGCTCCTGGCTAGAGCCATTAAGAAAAAAGAAATAAGTAATGGCATTTATAAACTAAAGAATGAGAATAAAAACTTCTGTAAGAATCAAAAAGAGATTAGCACACAATTTGAAAACTTTTATAAATCCTTATATAACATAGATCCGCAAGTGAGGTAGGAAACAGAGTGGAGAACTTATACAAGTAATCTTAGACTAAATAAAGTTACAGAGCTTGAAAATAAAAAACTAGATGAACCTATAAGCCTCCAAGAAATTCATGAGTCTATTGGCCCGGATGGGTATACGGCCCTGTATTACAAAAATTATAAAGAAACCTTGTCTCCATTTCTATTGAAACTATATAATTCAATAGATGAAGGACATAAGTTTTCTACAGAAATGCAGGAGGCTAGTATAATTGTGATTCCCAAAGCAGGTAAGAGTAAGGAGGAAGTGAACAATTATAGACCTATTTCACTCTTAAATGTAGATCTAAAAATATTTGAAAAGATTATGGCTAATCGACTAAAAAATATTCTGGAACGAATTATACAATTGGACCAAGTGGGCTTTGTCCAGAATAGAGAAGCTAGAGATAATACTATTAAGAACATTCATCTACTAGAATTTACCCAATTGAAAAAAATCCCATCAGTGTTCATTTCGGTTGATGCTGAAAAAGCATTTGACCGAGTTAGGTGGTCATTTCTGGAAGATACATTAAGGTTGTTTAACTTCAACCAGATTACGATTAAGAGAATAATGGCATTATACTCAAAACCAACAGCAAGGATAAAAATAAATGGGCAATCTTCTAACAGATTTGAGATTTATAATGGGACAAGACAAGGTTGCCCTCTATCACCAACATTATTTACATTAACTATAGAAGTATTAGCAGCCCGCATTAGACAAAATAAATGTATAAAGGGGATTAAGCTAGGAGATAATGAATATAAAGCATCTTTATTTGCAGATGATATTCTCCTGTCTCTGTCTGATCCTGTGGCATCAATTGCAGCATTGATGAAAGAACTTAAGGTATTCGGGACCATGTCTAATTTTCTAGCTAATATGAATAAGTCTGAAATAATGTATGTGGAAATAGATAAGTTACAAGAAAATATATCTAGGATCTCACCTTTTAAAAGGACGGAAGTATTGAAATATCTAGGAATTTTTTGTCTAAATCAGTGAGTAAAATGTATGATCTTAATTATATAAGCCTTAAAAAAACTATAACAAATGACTTATTATCCTGGTACCCTAAAAGAATTTCATGGTTGGGAAGAATAAATATTATTGAGATGAATGCTTTACCAAGATTCCTGTATTTATTGCAGGCTTTGCCTATTCCTCTCCCTTCCAAATATATGGAAGAAGTCCAAAAAATGATTAATAATTATGTTTAGGGCAAAATTCATCCTAGGATAGGCACAGTCACTATGTTTAGGAAAAGACAAGCGGGAGGAATGGGCCTCCCTAACCTAGTCAAATATAGACAGGCATCTATGTTGCAAAGGGTAATAGAGTGGCACACTAAAAAGGATTCTAAAATCTGGGTAAAAATAGAAGGAGACCTTTTAGATAGGAAAGAGATAAGTAATCAATGTTGGCTAAATCCAAGAGACAGATCTACATGGATAGAGAATTATAGTATTCTGAAAGCAAATTTTAAAATCTGGGATAAGGTGATCCGGAAAAAAGAGGAGATTTCATCAATTCCATCCCCACTACTAGCTTTAGTAGAGAACAATGCATTTTTAGCGGGCTATTTTAAAGGGGATGATAAGGATAATAAATATCGAATAATAGACCTAACCGAAGAGGGGCAAATAATGACTCAGAAAGATTTACAGGCTAAAGAATGCTTTGAAGTAATTGATTGGTTTAAGTACACACAATTATGTCATTATGTATTAACTAATAAGGAAAAAGATAAGATACTCAGACCATTAACAAAATTGGAGATGCTATGTAATTCTAGGGTAAATATTAAACATGTCCTCTCTAAGGCATATGGTATTTTACAGGATAGTATAGATTTCCTCCCCCCTTATGTCAAGAATTGGCAAACGGAATTAAATATGGATATTGACCCCAAGATTTGGGTAAATATATTTCAGTGCACAGTCAAATCTTCCATATCAGCCAGAATGTTAGAACAAAACTTAAAGATCTTAAGAAGATGGTATCTTACACCAACTAGAATTAAAAAAATCTATCCACACACTCAGGATAGCTGTTGGAGAACCTGTGGAGAAAGGGGTACATTATCTCACATTTTGTGATTCTGCCCAAGAATTAAGCAATTTTGGACTAACATATTACAAGTAATAGATAGTAAGGAAGATAGGAAGAAATTGAATAATTTCCTCACAGCAATATTAAAAAATTTGGACTTTAAAGGCAGCAAGCCTAGAAGATACTTATATCAAATTGCTCTTAATAGTGCAAAAAGTTTAATTTTAAGTAAATGGAAGACAGTGGAAATCCCCACAAAAGAAGATTGGATTAATAAAGTTAATGAAAATTTGTTGAATGAAGAATATTTTTATTTATATAATAATAATTATGAAATCCCTAAGGAAGCAAAGGTTATTTGGGAAAAGTTAATAAGGGATCCTCCGTCTCTCTCGGTGTAACGGGTAAAGGGATGAGAATATTCTTGGCATGTTTTTCTTTTTTTTTGTTGATAGTAGATAGGTGATCCATTTTATTATATGTATGTATGAGTATTTGTTTTTGTATGTGTTTTTAAAACAATAAAAAAATAAATAAAAAAATATAATAGCAGTCAGTTTCCTTCACACGTGTGCGTTGAAGTGCCTGCCTGCCAGGACACAGTGTCACCGCAGTGCAACTCATATGTGGTGTAACAGTAGTGTAGATTTAAAAAAAAAAAAAAATTTGACTGTGTTAAATAATAGCAGTCAGTTTCCTTCACACGTGTGCGTTGAAGTGCCTGCCTGCCAGGGCACAGTGTCACCCCAGTGCAACTCATATGTGGTGTAACAGTAGTGTAGATTTAAAAAAAACAACACATTTTTGACTGTGTTAAATAATAGCAGTCAGTTTCCTTCACACGTGTGCGTTTCAGTGCCTGCCTGCCAGGGCACAGTGTCACACCAGTGCAACTCATATCTGGTGTAACAGTAGTGTACATTTAAAAAAAAAAATACAATTTTGACTGTAATTGATTGAATAGCAGTTAGTTGTCTGCAAGCGTATGTGTCAGGCCTACACCGTCTACTCTGCCAACCTCTGCCAGTGCACAGTGCCACTCATATCTGTTGTCACAGTAGCTTGCACGCATAGTACCACTAATCGAAAAAAAAATGACAGGCAGAGGCAGGCCACTCCGTCGTGTTCGTGGTGCTGTGATTCCCTTTGGCCCTAGAATAATGCCCAGTGTTCAGAGGCCACGTACCCCGAACTCGAACATATCTGAGGACATAGTTGACTGGCTAACACAGGACACCCAATCTTCTACAGCTTCCGCTCGGAACCTTGACGCACCATCCTCCTCCAGCTTATCTTCAGGCACCTCTCAAGTTACCACTCGCCCGCCTGCCGCCACCACCAACACTAGCACCACAGCCGCTTCACTTGATCTGTCAGAGGAGTTATTTACACATCAGTTGGAAGAAATGAGTGATAGTGATGCGCAACCATTATTGCCAGAGGATGTAGATAACAGGGATATGTCTCAGTCAGGCAGCATTACACACATGGACGTACGGTGTGATGATGATGATGTTGTACCCGCCGCTGCTTCCTTTGTTGACTTGTCAGATAAAGTGAAGCGGTTGATGATGACGATGCATCCGTGGATGTCACGTGGGTGCCCGCTAGAAGAGAAGAAGAAGAGGGGGAAAGTTCAGATGGGGAGACAGAGAGGAGGAGGAGACGAGTTGGAAGGAGGGGGAGGTCATCGCAAGGAGCTAGTGGCACAGTCAGACAGCATGCATCGGCACCCGGGGTCAGCCAGACAGCATGCCAATCAACACATGCTGTTGCCACCACCAGAATGCCGTCATCGCAGAGCTCAGCAGTGTGGCATTTTTTGTGTGTGTCTGCCTCTGACAACAGCGATGCCATTTGCAACCTGTGCCAAAAGAAACTGAGTCGTGGGAAGTCCAACAACCACCTAGGTACAACTGCTTTGCGAAGGCACATGATCGCACATCACAAACGCCTATGGGATCAACACATGAGTACAAGCAGCACACAAACTCAAAGCAACCATCCTCCTCCTGGTCCAGCATCTTCAGCCACGTCAACCACTGCTGTCCTCCTTGCCCCCTCTCAACCATCCGCCACTCCGTGTCTCGCCTTGAGCAGTTCCTGCTCATCTGCCCACAGTCAGGTGTCTGTCAAGGACATGTTTGAGCATAAGAAGCCAATGTCACAAAGTCACCCCCTTGCCCTGCATCTGACAGCTGGCTTGATTGAACTCTTTGCCCGCCAGCTTTTACCATACAAGCTGGTGAAGTCTGAGGCGTTCAAAAAATTTGTAGCTATTGGGACACCGCAGTGGAAGGTACCCGGCTGAAATTTCTTTGCACAAAAGGCAATCCCCAACCTGTACTCGATTGTGCAAAAGGAAGTAATGGCATGTCTGGCACGCAGTGTTGGGGCAAGGGTCCATATGACCACTGATACCTGGTCTGCAAAGCATGGTCAGGGCAGGTATATCACCTACACTGAGTATTGGGTAAACCTGCTGACGGCTGCCAAGCATGGAATGCGTGTCTCTGCAGAGGAGTTGTTGACACTGCCACGACTTGCAGGCAGGCCTGCTGCCACCTCCTCTACTCCTCCTACTCCATCCTCTTCCATAACCTCCTCGGCTGAGTCCTCTTCTGCTGCTGTGTCTTGCTCCACATCAACGGCACCCCCCCAGCTCCCCAGGTCTTAATCCACATCCCGGATACGGCAGTGTCACGCCGTCTTGGGGTTGACTTGCCTGAAAGCAGAGAGTCACACCAGACCAGCACTCTTGTCCGCCCTGAACGCACAGGTGGATCAGTGGCTGACTCTGCACCAACTGGAGATCGGCAAAGTGGTTAGTGACAAAGGAAGAAATTTGGTGGCGGCATTGAATTTGGGCAAGTTGACACATGTGCCGTGCATGGCACATGTGTGTAATCTGATCGTACAACGCTTTGTGCATAAGTACCCAGGCTTACAGGACATCCTGAAGCAGGCCAGGAAGGTGTGTGGCCATTTCAGGCGTTCCTACACGGCCATGGCGCACTTTTCAGATATCCAGCGGCGAAACAACATGCCAGTGAGGCGCATGATTTGTGACAGCCCGACACGTTGGAATTCAACACTCCTAATGTTCGACCGCATGATCCAACAAGAAAAAGCCGTTAACGAATATTTGTGTGACCGGGGTGCTAGGACTGCCTCTGCGGAGCTGGGAATTTTTTTGCCACGTTACTGGACGCTCATGCGCAATGCCTGTAGGCTCATGCGTCCTTTTGAGGAGGTGTCAAACCTAGTCAGTCGCACCGAAGGCACCATCAACGACATCATACCATTTGTTTTCTTCCTGGAGCGTGCCCTGCGAAGAGTGCTGGATCAGGCCATAGATGAGTGTGAAGAGGAAGAGTTGTGGTCACCATCAACACCAGAATCAGCCTTATCAGCATCGCTTGCTGGACCTGCGGCAATGCTGGAAGAGGATTGTGAGGAAGAGGAATCAGAGGAGGAATGTGGCTTTGAGGAGGAGGATGAAGACCAACCACAACAGACATCCCAGGGTGCTTGTTGTCACCTATCTGGTACTCGTGGTGTTGTACGTGGCTGGGGGGAAGAAGATACCTTCAGTGAGATCACTGAGGACGAGGAACGGGACATGAGTAGCTCGGCATCCAACCTTGTGCAAATGGGGTCTTTCATGCTGTCGTGCCTGTTGAGGGACCCTCGTATAAAAAGGCTGAAGGAGAACGACCTGTAATGGGTGTCCACGCTACTAGACCCCCCGGTATAAGCATAAAGTGCCTGAAATGTTCCGAATTACCGCAAATCGGAAAGAATGCATCAGTTCCAAAATAAATTAAAAAGTATGCTTTACACAGCGTATAAGGGTGATGTCACAGCACAATGGGAATCTAACAGGGGAAGAGGTGAAAGTAATCCTCCTCCTCCTCCCACCATGACGCCGTGAAGGACAGGACTCTTTACAGACGTCTTGTTGATGGAGAACATGCAGAGCTTTTTAAGTCCTACGCATCGCCACAGCCCTTCGGGGTCCACCCTCAGAGAACGACTCGACCGACAGGTAGCAGACTACCTTGCCTTAACTGCAGATATCAACACTCTGAGGAGCGATGAACCTCTTGACTACTGGGTGTGCAGGCTTGACTTGTGGCCTGAGCTATCCCAATTTGCGATATAACTTCTGGCCTGCCCTGCTTCAAGTGTCCTGTCAGAAAGGACCTTCAGTGCAGCAGGAGGTATTGTCACTGAGAAGAGAAGTCGCCTAGGTCAAAAAAGTCTAGATTACCTCACCTTTATTAAGATGAATGAGGGATGGATCCCGAAGGGACTGACAGTGGGCGATACATTCGACTAAAAAAGGCCTGATGAGATGAGCTGCCTTGGGCTAAAAATGGTCCACACGCTGCTGTATTTGATCTCTGAATGCCGGATGACTTGCGTGACTTATCCGCCACCAACTAGTGTTCAAGCCACAATGTTTTAGGGCACTTTCTGCCTGGGAAACAAACATCAATTTTTCTGGCCGCTGCTACAGCAGCGGCTGCAACAATACCTAATTTTTCTAGCCTCTGGTGCTGCACTGTGGCTTCAAAAACCAAGCCAAAAAAAAGGCCCATAACAGGGATTAAACTGATAGGAATAGTATTACTTAAAGGGACAGTCAAGTCCAAAAAAAACTTTCATGTTTCAAATAGGGCATGTAATTTTAAACAACTTTCCAATTTACTTTTATCACCAATTTTTCTTTGTTCTTTTGGTATTCTTACTTGAAAGCTAGACCTAGGAAGGCTCATATGATAATTTCTAAGCCCTTGAAGGCCGCCTCTAATCACATGCTTTGTATTTGCTTTTCACAGCAGGGGAGAGCTAGTTCAGGTAAACCCTATAGATAACATTGTAAGCATGCCCGTGGATTGTGGCAGACACTGCACTAATTGGCTAAAATGAAAGTCAATAGATAATAAATAAAATGTCATGTGATCAGGGGTTTGTCAGAAGATGCTTAGATACAAGTTAATCACAGAGGTAAAAAGTGTATTATTATAACTGTGTTGGTTATGCAAAACTGGGGAATGGGTAATAAAGGGATTATCTATCTTTTAAAACAACAAAAATTCTGGTGTTAACTGTCCCTTTAACACACCACTCCTATCTGGTGGCACATTAGATTACACGCGCAGTGCCCCAAATTTGAAGTAGGAGGACCGACCAAGCATCTTTTTCCATCTCCCAGTTCCTAAAATCGATGTTGTTGTTTATTATTAATATGAAGCAGTTATGAAGCAGTTATGAAGCAGCGGTCACAAAGACCGCTGCTCCATAACCTGTCCGTCTGCTCTGAGCAGGCAGACAGACATTGCCGAAAATCAACCCGATCGAGTACGATCGTGTTGATTGACACCCCCCTGCTGGCGGCCTATTGGCCGCGAGTCTGCAAGGGGCGGCGTTGCACCAGCAGCTCTTGTGAGCTGCTGGTGCAATGCTGAATACGGTGAGCGTATTGCTCGCCGTATTCAGCGAGGTCTGTCGGACCTGATCCGCACTGTCTGATCATGTCCGACAGACCTTGATAACTTGGGGCCACTGTATATATTGCATTGGAGCCCTTTGCAGTCAAGTAGATGAGAACATGTCAAATCATATTTTTGCAATATTCATATTTAATAAAGGTTTCAACTATGTATTTAATGTAAATAGTTCACATTCCTGTGTTCTGCATATAGCAAAATATGTTCTATGTTTTTTTAAATAGATATTCCTATATATATATATATATATATATATATATATATATATATATATATAGAGAGAGAGAGAGAGAGAGAGAGAGAGAGAGAGAGAGAGAGAGAGAGAGAGAGAGAGAGAGAGAGAGAGAGAGAGAGAGAGAGATAGAGAGAGATAGATAGAGAAAGAGATAATCATGTATAAACTGACGTATAAACCATATAAACTGTTAAGAATAGAACTACTTAACACACCACTCATATCTGGTGGCACATTAGATTGCACGCGCAGTGCCCCAAATTTGAAGTAGGAGGATCGACCAAGCATCTTTTTCCATCTCCCGGTTCCTAATATCGATGCCATATACACGTCCCCTGATAGGGGACGTAACAGGGATTAAACTGATAAGAATAGAACTACTTAACACACCACTCATATCTGGTGGCACATTAGATTGCAGAGCTTTTTAAGTCCTATGCATCGCCACAGCCCTTCGGGGTCCACCCTCAGAGAACGACTCGACCGACAGGTAGCAGACTACCTCGCCTTAACTGCAGATATCGACACTCTGAGGAGCGATGAACCTCTTGACTACTGGGTGTGCAGGCTTGACCTGTGGCCTGAGCTATCCCAATTTGCGATAGAACTTCTGGCCTGCCCCGCTTCAAGTGTCCTGTCAGAAAGGACCTTCAGTGCAGCAGGAGGTATTGTCACTGAGAAGAGAAGTCGCCTAGGTCAAAAAAGTCTAGATTACCTCACCTTTATTAAGATGAATGAGGGATGGATCCCGAAGGGACTGACAGTGGGCAATACATTCGACTAAAAAAGGCCTGATGAGATGAGCTGCCTTGGGCTAAAAATGGTCCACACGCTGCTGTATTTGATCTCTGAATGCCGGATGACTTGCGTGACTTATCCGCCACCAACTAGTGTTCAAGCCACAATGTTTTAGGGCACTTTCTGCCTGGGAAACAAACATCAATTTTTCTGGCCGCTGCCCCAAATTTGAAGTAGGAGGATTGACCAAGCATCTTTTTCCATCTCCCGGTTCCTAAAATCGATGCCATATACACGTCCCCTGATAGGGGACGTAACAGGGATTAAACTGATAAGAATATAACTACTTAACACACCACTCATATCTGGTGGCACATTAGATTGCACGCGCAGTGCCCCAAATTTGAAGTAGGAGGACCGTCTTTTTCCATTTCCCGGTTCCTAAAATCGATGCCATATACACGTCCCCTGATAGGGGACGTAACAGGGATTAAACTGATAAGAATAGAACTACTTAACACACCACTCATATCTGGTGGCACATTAAGAATAGAACTACTTAACACACCACTCATATCTGGTGGCATATTAGATTGCACACGCAGTGCCCCAAATTTGAAGTAGGAGGACTGACCAAGCACCTTTTTCCATCTCCCGGTTCCTAAAATCGATGCCGTATACACGTCCCCTGATAGGGGACGTAACAGGGATTAAACTGATAAGAATAGAACTACTTAACACACCACTCATATCTGGTGGCACATTAGATTGCACGAGCAGTGCCCCAAATTTGAAGTAGGAGGACCGACCAAGCATCTTTTTCCATCTCCCGGTTCCTAAAATCGATGCCATATACACGTCCCCTGATAGGGGACGTAACAGGGATTAAATTGATAAGAATAGAACTACTTAACAGACCACTCATGTCTGGTGGCACATTAGATTGCACGCGCAGTGCCCCAAATTTTAAGTAGGAGGACCGACCAAGCATCTTTTTCAATCTCCTGGTTCCTAAAATCGATGCCAGAATAGAACTACTTAACACACCACTCATATCTGGTGGCACATTAGATTGCACGCGCAGTGCCCCAAATTTGAAGTAGGAGGACTGACCAAGCACCTTTTTCCATCTCCCGGTTCCTAAAATCGATGCCATATACACGTCCCCTGATAGGGCACGTAACAGGGATTAAACTGATAAGAATAGAACTACTTAACAGACCACTCATATCTGGTGGCACATTAGATTGCACGCGCAGTGCCCCAAATTTTAAGTAGGAGGACCAACCAAGCATCTTTTTCCATCTCCCGGTTCCTAAAATCGATGCCATATACACGTCCCCTGATAGGGGACATAACAGGGATTACACTGATAGGAATAGTACTACTTAACACAACTTATAATAACGCAGAGAGGAGTCTGAAGAAGAGGAGTCAGAGGAGGAAGGTGGCTTTGAGGTGGTGGAAGACCAAACACAGCAGGCGTCCCAGGGGGCTTGTTGTCACCTTTCGGGGACCCTTGGTGTTCTACGTGGCTGGGTGGAGGAAGAGACCTTCAATGACATCAGTGAGGACAAGGAACGGGACATGGCTAGCTTGGTATCCAACCTTGTGCAAATGGGGAGTTTGCGGTTGTGCAAATGGGGAGTTTGCGGTTGTGCAAATGGACTGTTTGCGGTTGTTTGCGGTGCGTTAAAGGGACAGTCTAGGCCAAAATAAACTTTCATGATTCAGATAGAGCATGTAATTTTAAACAATTTTTCAAATTTACTTTTATCACCAATTTTGCTTTGTTCTCTTGGTATTCTTAGTTGAAAGCTTAACCTAGGAGGTTCATATGCTAATTTCTTAGACCTTGAAGCCCACCTCTTTCAGATTGCATTTTAACAGTTTTTCACCACTAGAGGGTGTTAGTTCACGTATTTCATATAGATAACACTGTGCTCGTGCACGAGAAGTTATCTGGGAGCAGGCACTGATTGGCTAGACTGCAAGTCTGTCAAAAGAACTGAAAAAAGGGGCAGTTTGCCTAGATACACGATAATCACAGAGGTTAAAAGTATATTATTATAAATGTGTTAGTTATGCAAAACTGGGAAATGGGTAATAAAGGGATTAACTATATTTTAAAACAATATAAATTCTGGTGTAGACTGTCCCTTTAAACGGGGAGTTTGGTCTGTCACTGTGAAGCGGGCGTAATCCTTACACTACCTGATCGATACAACATCATACCTGATGTTTTAAAGCACGTTATTCCAAACAATTTAGGAATTTTAGGTGATTTATGCCCTTTATGGATTAAAACCAGACTCTGCATCAACTATGTAATTTTCCATGGGAGTTTTGCCATGGATCCCCCTCCGGCATGCCACAGTCCAGGTGTTAGTCCCCTTGAAACAACTTTTCCATCACTATTGTGGCCAGAAAGAGTCCCTGTGGGTTTTAAAGTTCGCCTGCCTATAGAAGTCTATGGCGGTTTGCCGTTCACGAACAGTTGTGGAAGTTTGCGTTCGATGTTTGCGAACCCAAATTTTTAGGTTCGCGACATCACTAGTGCTATTGCATTGTCTTGTTATCATGCATTTGTTGATTATGTAAATCTACTGTATTGACTGGACCTTTAAAGGAGTTTTGGAATTGTCTGCCCTCTAGTCTGATCTGCTTTATCTAGTATTCCATTCGGATAAGGCTGTACTTCAGACAAAACCGGGGTTTTTACCTAAGGTTGTTTCAACTCATAATATCAATCAAGAAATTGTTGTACAGTTTCTTTGTCCCAATCCTTCTTACTCCAAAGAGAGGTTATTGCATAATCTGGATGATGTTAGAGCTTTAAAGTTCTATCTGTCATGTTTTTTGGTAAGCGCAAGGGTCAGAAGGCCACTGCCTTTACTCTTTCTTTCTGGATCAGAAGTTTGATTTGCATGGCTTATATAGAGGTGGGTCAGCAGCCTCCATCCCAGATTACGGCAAATTCTACCCGTGTGTTACCTACTTCCTGGGCCTTCAAGAATAAGGCTTCAGTTGAACAGATTTGCAAGGCTCCTATGTTTTTGCCTCACCCTTCAAGTGGTGGTGCCTTCTCTATCTTTCCCTCCCTAAATTTTTTGTGGACTCCACAGCTTGGGTATTGGTTTCCCATAGGTTATGAATGAATAAATTCATGAACTCTCACTGCCATTAGAAAGAAAAACACGATTTATGCTTACCTGATAAATCTTCTCTTTCCAAATTTGATACTTTTGTCTCAGTTGAGGCTTCTTTTGGGAGAAAGGTTCTTCAAGCGGTGGTGCCTTCTGTTTAGATCTGCCTGTCTTGTCCCTCCCTATTCATCTGTGTTCTCTAGCTTGGGTATTGATTCCCAACAGTAATTGATGAAGCAGTTGACTCACCATATCTTAGGAAAGAAAACAAGATTTATTTTTAAGGTTTAAGAGATATTTAAGATTCATTACTCAGTATAATAATAACCATATGAAAATCAAGAAGATACTTAAGAAGTATTGGTATATCCTTCAAGGTGATCCAATTCCTAAGGCTATTCTAGAAAAACAACCAATATGCACTTTTAGAAGAGCACCCACTATAAAGAACAAATTGGCCCCCAGTAAGGTACTGATGAAAAAACACACACTAGATGCTAAACCTAGAGGGTTTGGAATATTTTCAACTAGGATAATATTGGCCTTTGTCTATGATAAGGATCCGTTGATTGTAGACGAAAATATCTCTGAGAGATGGTTAGAGTCCACAATATAAGAGTACCTAAATAAACTATCATTCTAGGAGATCTATAGATATGTAGAACCTATAGATAATTTAGCTCTTAATATGATGGGAATTTTTTGATGTGAACAATATGCTATATTTGGTTTTATTTGAAGTCTGAAGTTTAGTCTTGAGATACGCTAGATAAGGTGTTAAAGCTAAATCACCATGCATAAAAATTCTTCTGTATAGTAAATATGCCATTCATTATGTGAGAAAATCTAAATTCATATTGATAGGAAGATGAGCGTGGATACTGAGAATGGTGTATATATACATGTATCATTTAAGATTGTAAGGGATATCACATTGTGATTGCGCCACTGCCCAGTACAAATAACCGTATTGATATATACATACAGCGGATAAAATACGCTACTCCCGACATTACAATAGTAAAGGCGTTGTCGATAAATGTGCTCTCTATTGGTAGAGCTAATGACCAATGGTTGTTCGTTATTATATTTTCTGAATGAACTCGATGACGCATTGACACACCTAGAGAAATTGGCCAATTGAATCTAAGGTAGTGGCGCATGCGCAGTGGGAATCCTGAGACGCCAAGATGAATCTATTTAACCGTGGTATTTTAAACATGTAGCATACTTGATAAAACTGTTTGAGACCGTGAAACGTTGTGTTTGTTTTTAAATAAAGTCTGTTTATATTTTATCAGACTTGCCACAGTATTTTATTTGATTATTGCACTTATAACTCATATGGCAATTTTATACATATCAGTCTATCAACACTGATTAATAGAGGAAATAGCGGTATATAATATATACCTTTATACATCAACCTTCATCGATTGGGTGCTGGCTGGAGGTATCCCACAGAGGAGAGTACGGACAATTGGTTCAAGAGACGGGTGGAACACAGAGGAGCCGTGCTGTTATACCTTGAGCAGTTAGCTGGGCGACTGTTGAGAGCCCAGAAGGCTTTTTGCGCACTGATACAGTGCTTTGTATCTAGTAAGTAGGGGAAAACTGGAGTGGGGAGACACTAGAACCATTTGACCCTGCACTATTGTGGCGCCTTCTTTCTTTTTCTTATTTATGAATAGAGCATATTTTGTTATTTGAAGAACATTGGAATATTCATATTTTCATGTTGGTGCAAATGAGAATATGTGATCGTGTGTGTGTGTTAGAGTGGGCTTTTTTTCAACATTTTTTCTCAATTGACTTCTATGGGGAATACATTAACTCGCACGTGACTTCTAACTTTAGCTTTTTGCGATTGTTGAATTAGCTCAAGAGCGAAAAGTTTACTTTCAACTCGTAATATGAACGACAAGTGCAAAGAGCTTTTAGCGCAATTAACGCTTGAGCTAAAATGTTAATTTGAGCTCCACTCATAATCTGGCCCTAAATTGTATACGTTTTATGTATATTTAAAGTTTTCTTGCTATTTTATATTTAATTCCAGCTAACTTTCCTTATAAAAATACAAAATGATAAAGAATAAAATATATTCCAGTTTATTTTTATATTCTGGATAGTGACTTTTTTGCATTTTTTTCACAGCACACATTTTACAGCATATAATTCCATAAAAATCTAGGGCAAAAAACAATGTTTTTATGTTGCTTTATTGATGCAAAAACATAATTTATGCTTACCTGATAAATTCCTTTCTTCTGTTGTGTGATCAGTCCACGGGTCATCATTACTTCTGGGATATTAACTCCTCCCCAACAGGAAGTGCAAGAGGATTCACCCAGCAGAGTTGCTATATAGCTCCTCCCCTCTACGTCACCTCCAGTCATTCGACCAAAGACCAACGAGAAAGGAGAAACCAAGGGTGAAGTGGTGACTGAATTATAATTTAAAAAATATATACCTGCCTTAAAAAACAGGGCGGGCCGTGGACTGATCACACAACAGAAGAAAGGAATTTATCAGGTAAGCATAAATTATGTTTTCTTCTGTTATGTGTGATCAGTCCACGGGTCATCATTACTTCTGGGATACCAATACCAAAGCAAAAGTACACGGATGACGGGAGGGATAGGCAGGCTCATTATACAGAAGGAACCACTGCCTGAAGAACCTTTCTCCCAAAAATAGCCTCCGAAGAAGCAAAAGTGTCAAATTTGTAAAATTTGGAAAAAGTATGAAGCGAAGACCAAGTTGCAGCCTTGCAAATCTGTTCAACAGAGGCCTCATTCTTAAAGGCCCAAGTGGAAGCCACAGCTCTAGTGGAATGAGCTGTAATTCTTTCAGGAGGCTGCTGTCCAGCAGTCTCATAGGCTAAACGTATTATGCTACGAAGCCAAAAGGAGAGAGAGGTAGCAGAAGCTTTCTGACCTCTCCTCTGTCCAGAATAAACGACAAACAGGGAAGAAGTTTGGCGAAAATCTTTAGTTGCCTGCAAGTAGAACTTGAGGGCACGAACTACATCCAGATTGTGTAGAAGACGTTCCTTCTTTGAAGAAGGATTTGGACACAGGTATCTTCCTCTGAATCAGACATGTTTAACACACTAGCAATAAACATGCAACTCGGTTACAATTTTATTTAATAAAAACGTACTGTGCCTCAAGAAGCACTAAACGATTAAATGACAGTTTGAAAAAATGAACTGAAAAAACCAGTTATAGCATCACTCTTAACAAACAACACAACTTTTTAGCAAAGGTTTGTTCCCATTAGTAAAATAACACTAATTAAATTTTAAACAAAAAAATTACAGAGTAACGTTCTAAAACACAGTCACTATATAAATCTCACAGCTCTGCTGAGAGAATCTACTTCCCTTCAAAGAAGTTTGAAGACCCCTGAGTTCTGTTAGAGATGAACCGGATCATGCAGAAAATATAAGTGTAACTGACTGGAAATTTTTGATGCGTAGCAAAGAGCGCCAAAAACGGCCCCTCCCCCTCACACACAGCAGTGAGAGAGAAACGAAACTGTCATAATCAAAACAAGCAAACTGCCAAGTGGAAAAATAATGCCCAAATATTTATTCACTCAGTACCTCAGAAATGCAAACGATTCTACATTCCAGCAAAAACGTTTAACATGAATTAAATACCTATTAAAGGTTTAATGTATTTTTACAGAGTAATTCCGGTGAAATACCATCCCCAGAACACTGAAGTGTAGAGTATACATACATGTCATTATAACGGTGTAGCAGGATTTTCTCATCAATTCCATTCAGAAAATAAAAACTGCTACATACCTCAATGCAGATTCAACTGCCCGCTGTCCCCTGATCTGAAGCTTTTACCTCCCTCAGATGGCCGAGAAACAGCAATATGATCTTAACTACTCCGGTTAAAATCATAAGAAAAAAACTCTGGTAGATTCTTCTTCAAACTCTGCCAGAGAAGTAATAACACGCTCCGGTGCTATTGTAAAATAACAAACTTTTGATTGAAGTTATAGAAACTAAGTATAATCACCATAGTCCTCTCACACCTCCTATCTAGTCTTTGGGTGCAAGAGAATGACTGGAGGTGACGTAGAGGGGAGGAGCTATATAGCAACTCTGCTGGGTGAATCCTCTTGCACTTCCTGTTGGGGAGGAGTTAATATCCCAGAAGTAATGATGACCCGTGGACTGATCACACATAACAGAAGAAATAGATCATACCACAACAAACAAGATAAAAGCACTTGTTACTTTCAACATTTTACAATTGTTTGAAAACTTATTGCATTAAACAAGTTTCCAAGTCTCAATATGAATGTTTACATCTAAAAATATTTGACAAAACATACATACAAAGCTAAGAATTTAGAATGCCTAAAATTTACCAATCAATAAAACAGATCCTGGCAGTTAAGCAGAAAAACCGTTCAGCAAAAACAGAATCAATTAAGAACTTCATGATTCATTCTCGTTTGAATGCAATACATCTTTAGGAATTATTTTTTGTTCCCTATTTTTACATTTGGTCTGATCGATCTAACCATAAGACTAAAATGTGTTTGTGCACAACTTAATAAATATAGACATTCATTTCAAGATAAACCATTTTCTGGGACAAAAAAAAGGGACATTAAAATATAAATGCAATTCTCTGTAAAAATGCCTTATCTCAAAAAGTTCAAAGTACATTATTTTACAGATTTCCTTTAATTTAGCGCTGAATATTTTGGGTTTTTCCTACTGTACCATGTAGGTAATTCCACAGGAGTCAATCCCTGATCCTTTAAATGGATGCAAGTGTTTCATTGTAGTAACAAAAAAAGCACTAAGCAGTGCTTTAAACTTTATTAATAATAATTATTGCAATAATTTCTATTATATAAGTATTTTACACCATTCTACAGTTATTGCTTGCCCAGAGCAAGAGCTCGTTTATATCTGTAATTAAAAAGGGACAGTACACTGTAAAATTGTTTTTATATTAATGCATTTTCAATGACTTCAGAGTATAAAAATATTGAGAAATTGCATTTTCAGGTTTATTTGTGTATATGAAGTAGCTGGTTTTGTGCTTTTAAACCACATCCTATTACAATGGGTTGAGTTTCAGGTAATACCTCATTATGTTATCACTTTGTGTACACATATATGTTGCTGTGTTTATTTAGGCAAGTATACAAACTTTTACTATAGGTGGGGATATCACAGGCTAAATCAGCTATTTCAAATGCCAAAATAGGGGTAAAGGAGCCAATTGTAAACAATTTAATACACTCCAGCAGGAAAATGGATCATCGAGAACAATTTAAAAAAGGGAGAAACATTTTTGGGTAAACTGTCCCTTTAACTGGCCACTTGGAAGAATTGATAAACATACTAAAAAAGCATTTTGCAGAAGTATGTCAGACTGCAATATGATGCAAATTTTGCAAGCAAAAATGGCATACTTAAATAATTTTAAACAATTTACTTTGTATGCCCATCTTTTGCAATGCAGATTCATTTCTGATGTTCTATAATAACTTCTGATCAGTAACTTGGTTTGTATCAGTATTAAAACAATAGAATATTTGGCTAGTGTAATCTATCTTTATAGATAAATGACTGAAAAGCAACACCACTGTGTAAATTACTTTTATTTTATGTGATAAGTAGGCATGTGCATTTGGACTGTTTGTTATCAAATGAATGCCGAACATGGCTGCGGTCATCACCATTCGGGCTATTTTCAGAGCTGGATTTCTTCTAGTGAAAGTGCAACACTAAGATCTGAGCAAATCCAGATCTTAGTGTTGCACTTTAGAAATCAAGCCCTGAAAATAACCAAATGCTGCTGGCAGCAGCCATATTCTGCATTAATTTGCTACTCAGTCTGAAACAAAATACCTAGGAAAAAAAGGGCTAACTAAAACCACTAAAATGTTTAAAGGGACACTAAAAGTAAAAAAACTCAAAAAAACAACATTCCATTATCAAATTTTCCAGTCTTATACGCACACTTTGAGGCACCAACTTCTACAGAGTATAATGTGCGCAAGTTCAGTGCATGCATATACTAGTCTGTTATTGGCTAATAGGTATCACATGACATGGGGCCAGCAAATGGGGGGATTCTCAAAAAAATAAAAATCTACTACATATTTGAAACCGATTATATTATGCACTTGTTAATTATGCAATTCTACTTATGTTATGCTCCATAAAAAAACAAGATAAGTCTGATAAACCACACTTAATTGTCTAAATTTCTCTTAACTTTGTATTTCTCTTATAAACAAAAAGGTATAAACTGCTGCTGGCACTTCAAAATGTTGTAATCCTGGCAGTTGCTCCCATATTACAACTAATTCAGAGCTTGTACAAAAGTAACTGCCCAGAGTACACATTCTAAGGGTACTAGTGCCTTTGGAGATTTCAAGTAGAGTTTATTTTTTTGTGTTAAGAATTTACTATATTTGCTTAATAGTTTTTCAGATAAAAAAAAAAACCTGTCAGATTCAATATATATATAAAATGCTGAGTAAGATAAAACCACTTCTATATAGCTTATCTAGTATACTTTTGTTTTAGCATTGCCAAAATTATGGCTGATAAAACAAACTAGGCCTTAGTCTATACACAACTAAACTGTTGGTACCTATGCCAATGTCAGATAGACAATTTCATAATATAATAATACTAAAAAGGATCATTACAATCAAAATGTAATCTCTGAAATTAATTTATATCTAGAAACAAAAATCTTTGTAAATGTACTTCATTATTTTGCATTTTTTTCTTTTTACACAACCTCTAGAAAGAATGGAGTGTAATCTTGCAAGATTCAGAATCTTTACCCTGCAACTTTCTACACAGCAGCCCAGAGGCAGAACTTTTTTCACTTTCTGTGATGACATTTTTTAGTTAAACATTTTTGGGCAGGTCATTTTGAAATTAAATTCAATTTATATTAGGCAGTTACACTGATGCACCTTCTCAATTGCAATATGTTGATTAACTGGAGAATAAAGCAACTTATAAAATGTTAGAATATATTGCAGCTGCTGAAAATATAATTGCAAAAACTGTTATGTTTTTAAAATGTCTCTTAAATAAACATGTTTTCTATGCTCTTGGTCTACACATCATATAATTATAAGGTAGAAATGTAGTAAATAAAAATGTTGCATTGCTCACATGAGTTTATTATATCCAGGAGTCACAGCTTTGCCAATGAGGAAAAGCTAGGGGGCTAGGAGTCCTGCTCAATATTTCACTGTTCTCTTCAACAGTGCGTCACTATGGTTGCACTATCTTAAAGTGATGATAAAGTTGAGGCTCTATCATTCATATAGGTAACCTATCCTTTAATCAAAGAAATCGCTAAGTTTTGAGATATATATATATATAAATGCAATAAGTCAGCACTCACTGTTAGTATGATAAGCTGCTGTGCTTCCCAAGTAGTAAAATAGAAGGCTGAAGAGAGCACTCGCCGTGAAAAAAGGTTTATTTCAACTATGAACTTTTTCAGGAGTAACCCTGTTATCTGAGGACAGGGTTACTCCCGATAACGTTCACATAGTTGAAATAAACCTTTTTTTCACGGCGAGTGCTCTCTTCAGTATATATATATATATATACATACACACACCCATACTAGCAAGAAATAAGCACTCTGGTTTTGTAAAACAATTAGTATATTTAACTAGCGTGACATTTCGAGGTATTCACCTGAGGAAGGGGTAAATACCTTGAAACCTCACGCTAGTTAAATATACTACTTGTTTTACAAAACCAGAGTGCATATTTCTTGCCAGTCTATTATTCCTATTTTTGCACTCTGGTGCCTACCTGACCAGTTTGGTGAGAGTGCTTATTAACCTAAAGAATATATATGTGTATATATATATATATATATATATAAAATTGTATTTACTTTAATATTTACCACGCCTCGCTCCGCCCTCAATATACTTCCTGGTCAGTGCCCCACCCACTATCTACGTAAGCAACTAGACTCGCTCCCTATGCGCTAAGATGTGCGCATTACTTGCCGAATGTATTAAGTTGAGCATGTGCCCTAGATAGAGGGGCAGTTTGGAAAAACTCATGGACGCCTAATGGCCAGGCATTCAACTGGTTGCTGGAGTAGAAGTCACAAAAAAAAAAAAAAAATTAAACAGAGCCAGGCAGAATGCTGGACTATAGAATTTAAGGTTTTGAAGTATTAACTAGATTAATATATATATATATATATATATATATATATATATATATATATATATAAAAAAAGAAAGATTAATAAAACGTATGTATATGTATAAAGATGTGTCAAATGCCACTTTTAATACGGTGCACCTATACCATCACTTTAATGAAAGCTTACAGAATGCAGCGTTGTTTGAAGAGAACAGCTTGATGTGGAGCAAAGTGAAAGTGCTAACAGTTCCTGCATGTGTGCCATTCTTTCTGCAACAACATCTCACATCACAGCATGTTCTGCTTTGGGGCACAGCAATTGCTAGCTGAGTGCAGAAGATCATTATTTTCTCTCCTGACTGCACGAGTGAAGGATAAACATTTAGGAGACATTTGAAAAACAGATTACCTGGACTGACTAAATAAAGGAAAATTTACCAACAAAATAACATTGTTAAACAACTTAAAAACAAATGCATACTTTTGCAATGCAGTGCGTAATAGCCTATACATACTTAAAGGGACAGTCAAGTCCAATAAAAACACCCCACATGATTCAAATAGGGCACGTAATTTTATACAACTTTCCAATTTACCTATAGCACCAATTTTGCTTTGTTCTCCTGTTATTCTTAGTTGAAAGCTAAACCTAGGAGGTTCATATGCAATTTTGTAAGACCTTGAAGGCCGTCTCTAATCTAAAATGCATTTTGACAGTTTTTCACTACTAGAGGGCGTTAGTTCATGTGTTTCATATAGATAACATTGAGCTCATGCACGTGAATTTACCTAGGAGCAAGCACTGATTGACTAAAATGTTTGTCTGTCAAAAGAACTGAAATAAGGGGACAGTCTGCAGATGCTTAGATACAAGGTAATTACAGAGGTAAAATGTGTATTATAACTATGTTGGTTATCCAAAACTGTGGAATGGGTAATTAAGGGATTATCTATCTTTTAATAGAACAAAAATTCTGGTATTGACTATCCCTTTAATAAGCATGTTATATGGATCAATAAAAAAATTAAGTATATTAATATACTTTTAACCTCCGATTACCTTGTATCAAAGCCTCTTTTGACAGCCCCTTGATCACATGGCTATTTATTTATTGACTTGCATTTTAGTCAATTAGTGCAATGTCGTCCACAACCCACGGAAGAGATCACAATGTTATCTATATGGCCCACATGGATTAGCAGTCTCTTTTTGTAATAAGACAACAAAAAAGCATGTGATAAGAGGCTCTCTGTAGTGGCTTAGGACCAAGCAGAAATTTAGCGGTTTAAATGTTATAAAGTATATTAATATTACAATGCTGGTTGTGCAAAGCTGGGGAATGGGTAGTAAAAGCATTAACTATCTTTTGAAACAACAATAATTTTTCATGTTGACTGTCCCTTTATGTGGCAAAAAGAATGCAAATTAGCAGGAAGGATATTGAAATAAAAATTGTATATCCTATTTTTAGAAAATGAGTGATTTCATCACTATACAGAAGCCCTGCAACACATTACAAGAACCAATAACACACCTCATTAAAAAGTAATGCACATGATTTTTTTTCTACTAGAGTGATAGATATATATCTATCTCAAAAATAAAAAAGTGTAAATGTGTAGATGCTCTTTTATTATTATTTGCACACAGTGTCTAAATTACTTTCTATAACTTAGACTTGTAAAGTCAATTAAATATCACATTGCATTACATAATAAAAAGCTACAGGCAAGTCTTCAATCCTTCTGCTTAAATCGCTGTAATAAAATCCACACAAATATGAGATCATAATTACACAATGTACTTTTTTTGCTCTAAATAAATGTCGACCTTATAGATGCAGGTATATATCAAGCAAATTATCCCCCTTCACTAATAAAAACTTGATATAACAAAACCCACATAAACCCCCCCCCGAGAGGACAATACCGTAAGCATAAATACAACTTTTTTCCAGAACACTTAGAAAATGCTTCACATTGCTTCGCAAAACAATTTCAGATCTTAAAAAGTCCATGTTAAATACAATAAATGCTACAAAATGTCCCAGAGATATCTAAAAAAATATTACTCTATATGGCACAAAGAACCCCAAGTGTCCAGAGTAAAGAATGATTTGCATATGTCCATATGTATCATTTATTAATGTACAGACAACCCATATGAAGTGCGATCACATTATTTGCAGACTTTTAACAAGCGGCAGAAAACCCTCCCTCCCAAATTCTAGAAAGAGGAAAAAAAAAAGCTGGATATATACATTGAAGGGAAAATATGTATCAGTTTTTAGGTGTATCAGGAGCACCCGTGATATAGCTGGAAAAAGGATTCCCTTCATTTTGTTCCATAGCTTGATAAACAAAAAAGCAAAATGCAGCCACAAAGACAAACAACAGAATCTTGATCCACATGGGTAAACTTCTTCCAGATTTCACCTTTTCAGATTTCGTTTCAACCACTGGCATATATTTAGGGATGTATTTGGATGAATAGCTTTCCTCTATTTTGAAATCTTTGGGATTAAGTGGTCGACCAGCAGCTCCTTTAATTGGTCTGCGACAACTGGCACTAAAATATTGGAAACAGAAAATAATTAGTAAAAATGATTATGGCAATTCAATTTCATTGTGCAAACAAGATAAAAAAATTAATAAAAATAAAATAAAAAAAAAGAGATTTAACACCTACTTTGAATTTCACGAAAGCAGTAGAATTTTTTTCTTTTCTTATTTTCCGGCCCCCTGTATCATGTGACAGACATCAGCCAATCACAGACTAGTATAAGTATACCCTGTGAGCTTGTGCACATATGCTCAGTAGGATCTTGTTCCCCAGAAAGTATGAATATAAAAAGACTGCAACATTTGATAATGGAAGTAAATTGGAAAGTGTTTTAAAACTGAATGTTTGATCTTAATCATAAGTCAATTTTGATTTGAGTGTCCCTTTAAACAAATGCATAGATTTGTGTTCCTCTTGCTTCAGAGTAGTGGAGCACTATCTAAAATAGCAGTTTATTTATAACACTTTTGTTTTCTGTTGGATTGCTTAAAGTCTCTTCATTTTTTAAATTGCTTCTTTTATGATACACTTGCTTATGCAATTTTACTGCATTGAGTGGTCCTTTAAAGATGTAGTAACCAATATTTAATTCATATACACCAGATACTGGCAATGTTGAGGATGATGTCACCAGCATTGTAACAACTTTACAAGTTTCTCTGTAAATACACATACTGTGTTGAATGTGAGGAAATGGTGCCAAGTTTAGTGACTGATATTCAGCTCATGGATATCTATGAACTTTAACAAAACAAGAGGCTAGCTGTATCCTACTCCAGTAGCAAGTGTTTAAGTTCTATTGGTTTGCAGTTTATCTGATAATCTCTGCTGGGACCAACTAGGCACAGATGTGTGGCATGGTTAGGCTTGTGAAGTCTACCATAAGCACCTGTAATCTTTAAAATGGGAAAATGTAACTTTCAGAATTAAGGGGGCAACAATAAAATTGTATTGCAAAGTTGTTTTTCTACACATATACATTTTATATTAGCATTTAAATGTCCCTTATGACAACTAACAAGTCAGCTATAAATCAACTGGAAATTGCTCCTTTATTCTTGTAATTTAAAATATTTTGCCTAAAAGTATTCCTTAAACACACAAATAACTTTTATATAGCTCCTATACCTGTAACATGAGTGCCTGTGTGTCAGCTGAACTTTTTTCTCACTTTGACAGGTCTGTGGTGCAGCCAATAGGGGATGCACCACATGCCCAATTTTATACAGCAGCTTGCTCCAGCGCTGCTGCTTTGGAGGACAGATGGGCTAGAATTTCAGCTGCGCAGGTGCAGTTCTACTCACTGATCTACTGACAGCAGCTTTATGTAAACATTGATGTGACAGACCCTTCTGTCAGGACTGAAGGAGTTAATTGTGTTTAGCTAAGAAACTAATTTCTAAAGACAGAGTTGCTGGCTCCAGCTATAATCTAATTAGTGCTAAGCATTCTATTGTTTGATCACCTCCAGAGAGAAAACGCCTAAGTGATAAGAAGGGCCAAGAGTGTCTTGTGGTTGAAGTGTTTAAGTAATATAATCCTATTGTATCATGTCAAAGGGCTTGTTCCCTCCATGTAATGTACAACAGCCTTTCAACCCCCATCTGGGGGGGGGGGGGGGTTCAGACCTGCATAAATACTAGGCATAGCCTTTTAATAAATATCATTCTGTTTTAAACCTGAAAACTGGCTGGGTTGTGAATTGCTGATTCCCTATGCAGGACATTGTTCATCTGATATTAACCTTGGTACACTGTTGGTACTGTAACATTGGTGGCAGCGACGGAATGAACCTTATCGCCCAGAAGAGCAACTACACAAGCCAGTAACCTCAGGAAGAGGGGGATTATTACAATACTGACTAAGATGGAAAAGAGAAAAGTAAATTTTGCTGCTTTTAAAAACTTCCTGGAAACAGAAGGAGAGATTGATGGGTACCTTGCGGATTTTGAGAGGCAATGTGCACCACACAAGGTACCCGCAGAGGACTGGGTCACGATATTATCTGGAAAATTATCCGGCCGGGCCAGAGAGGCTTTTCGGGCCATTCCAGATGAGGAAGTCAGGGATTATAATACTGTAAAAAAGGCTCTGCTCTCCAGGTATGCGGTTACACCGGAGGCATACCGGAGGCGGTTCAGAGACACTGTTAAATTAGCTGGAGATTCCTACCTTGAGTGGGCATGTAAGGTGCACCGCACAGCAGCTCACTGGATAGCGGGGTGCCAAGCCATATCTGGGGAAGAGGTGCTGCAGCTATTCCTGTTGGAACATTGCTTCGACAAGTTACCCGCAGGAGTTCGAGAGTGGGTTCGGGACCGTAAACCCTCCACCCTGCAGGAAGCGGCTCGCTTGGCAGATGAGTATACGGATGCCCGCAAACTGGACACTGCTACCACTAAGCCCCCTGCTAGAGTGGAGTACAGACCCCCAGTCACCCCAGCAGCTGCCAGTTACCAAACCCCGGCGCACCGCTATACCACACGGCCTCCGGCCACGAACTACCCTCAGAGAGCCCGGTTCAATTCGCGGGGCTACTCACAACCGATTCGATGCTTTGGATGTAAGCAACTAGGGCACAAAAGACCAGAGTGTCCCCTAAACGCAGCGAACCAAGCGCAGTCCTGGAGAAGACCTGCCGGCGGAATCCCACGTAATCCTCAGCCTGCGGCCCGCTACGTAGAGGCGCAAGAATGCTGGAGCATCCTACATGAGGCAGACCTTGTGCAAGCTGCCCACCGGAATAACCGGCAACTGGTTAAAGTGAATGGGAAGAAGGTCAGTGGTCTACGGGATACTGGTGCTACCATGACCTTGCTTCAAAAGAACTTGGTGTCTGAGAAACAGTACACTGGAGACACTGTGGCTGTGAGGGTAGCAAGGGGCGATGTGTTCAGCCTACCTGTTGCCAGGGTACATTTGGATTGGGGAGTGGGCGCTAGACCTGTGAATGTGGGGGTCAAGAAGGACTTACCTGCTGATGTTCTTCTTGGAAATGACTTGGCCCCCCTTGTTTCGGCCTACGCTCCTATGGGTCCCGCTGATGTTAACTCTGTGACTACCCGTGCCCAGATCCGTGCAGCAGAGACTGACCCACCTGCTGCTAAGCCCCAGGACGCTGAGCTCAGTAAATCTCTATCCGCTATTGATATGTGGAGGTCCCGTTACAATGCGCTGATGAAGGAGAAGAGGAGCGCAGAGGAAAAAGCACGTTTAGAACGTGAATCTCTGCTAGACAAGCTGCACCGACAGACTGCAGAAAACACCAGCTTGAGAGTGGGACATGAAACCTTAAAGACAAACTTAGCGACACTTGAGGAGAAGCTGACGCTGGCTCATAGTGAGGTGCAGCAACTCAAGGGCACCCTATGTCAGTATGAAGGGATTGTGGATACCTATAAAGAGCAGGTACAGAAAACTCGTAAAGAAGCTGATGGGATTTTGAAGGACTGTTCAGCCCTAGTCTGGGCACTGAGGAAGTTGAACCCTTCTTTGTATGGACAGGAATTCTCTCTCATAACGGGAATACAGATGGATTGTCCTGGCAAACTGACATGCCTACCACCTCCTAGTCCGGTCATCCCCAGGTTGACCCGCCAAAGGGTCAAGCCGGGTCTGCCGGAGTGTTCCACAACGGGGGAGATATGTGACAGACCCTTCTGTCAGGACTGAAGGAGTTAATTGTGTTTAGCTAAGAAACTAATTTCTAAAGACAGAGTTGCTGGCTCCAGCTATAATCTAATTAGTGCTAAGCATTCTATTGTTTGATCACCTCCAGAGAGAAAACGCCTAAGTGATAAGAAGGGCCAAGAGTGTCTTGTGGTTGAAGTGTTTAAGTAATATAATCCTATTGTATCATGTCAAAGGGCTTGTTCCCTCCATGTAATGTACAACAGCCTTTCAACCCCCATCTGGGGGGGGGGGGGGTTCAGACCTGCATAAATACTAGGCATAGCCTTTTAATAAATATCATTCTGTTTTAAACCTGAAAACTGGCTGGGTTGTGAATTGCTGATTCCCTATGCAGGACATTGTTCATCTGATATTAACCTTGGTACACTGTTGGTACTGTAACAATTGAATACTCTATAGCATAGCGATTTACTGTTTAATTTAATCAGAGCGAGATACCCCTGATAAAAACAGAATTTATGCTTACCTGATAAATTACTTTCTCTTGTGATGTATCGAGTCCACGGATTCATCCTTTACTTGTGGGATATTCTCCTTCCCAACAGGAAGTGGCAAAGAGAGAGCACACAGCAGAGCTGTCCATATAGCTCCCCCTCTAGCTCCACCCCCCAGTCATTCGACCGAAGGTTAGGAAGAAAAAGGAGAAACCATAGGGTGCAGTGGTGACTGTAGTTTAAACAAAAAAGCTACCTGACTTAATAGCCAGGGAGGGCCGTGGACTCGATACATCACAAGAGAAAGTAATTTATCAGGTAAGCATAAATTCTGTTTTCTCTTGTAAGATGCATCGAGTCCACGGATTCATCCTTTACTTGTGGGATACCAATACCAAAGCTTTAGGACACGGATGAAGGGAGGGACAAGACAGGTACCTTAAACGGAAGGCACCACTGCTTGTAGAACCTTTCTCCCAAAAATAGCCTCTGAAGAAGCAAAAGTATCAAATGTTTAAAATTTGGAAAAAGTATGAAGCGAAGACCAAATCGCCGCCTTACAAATCTGTTCAACAGAAGCCTCATTTTTTTAAAACCTCATGTGGAAGCCACTGCTCTGGTAGAATGAGCAGCAATTGTTTCGGGAGGCTGCTGGCCAGCAGTCTCATAGGCCAAACGGATGATGCTTTTCAGCCAAAAGGAAAGAGAGGTAGCAGTCGCCTTCTGACCTCTCCTCTTACCAGAATAGATAACAAACAATGAAGTTGTTTGTCTGAAATCCTTAGTTGCTTGTAAATAGAACTTTAAAGCACGAACCACATCAAGATTGTGTAACAGACGTTCCTTCTTCGAAGAAGGATTAGAGCACAGAGAAGGAACAACAATTTCCTGGTTAATAATCTTATTAGACACAACCTTAGGAAGAAAACCGGGTTTGGTACGCAAAAACTACCTTATCTGCATGGAAAACCAGGTAAGGTGAATCACACTGTAAAGCAGATAACTCTGAAACTCTTCGAGCAGAAGAGATAGCTACCAAAAACAAAACTTTCCAAGAGAAAAACTTAATATCTATGGAATGTAAAGGTTCCAACGGAACCCCTTGCAGAACTGAAAAGAACTAAATTCAGACTCTATGGTGGAGCCACAGGTCTATAAACAGGCTTGATTCTCACTAAAGCCTGACTAAACGCTTGAACGTTTGGTACCTCTGCCAGACGTTTGTGTAAAAGAATAGACAAAGCAGATATCTGTCCTTTTAAGGCAGTGTTTTTATACCAGTGTGCCGTGGCACACTAGTGTGCCGTGAGAGATCCTCAGGTGTGCCACGGCAGACTGACAACAGTGTGACATTTTTTAAACTTTGCTTGTTTTTTACTCCCAGTGCAGGGGTAGTTTGTAGGAGGCATGGCATAACAGCACAATACATACAGTATGTGTGTGTTTGTGTATATATATATATATATATATATATATGCTGTATTAGGCTACAATGTGTGATTTTTTTAAAAAACATTTTGGGATGGTGGTGTGCCACAGGATTTTTTTAATGTAAAAAAGTGTGCCACGGCAAAAAAAAGGTTAAAAATCACTGTTTTAAGGAACTAGCTGATAATCCTTTCTCCAATCCTTCTTGGAGAAAAGACAAAATCCTGGGAATCCTAATCTTACTCCATGAGTAACCCTTGGATTCACACCAAAAAAGATATATTCGCCAAATCTGATGGTAGATTTTCCTGGTGACAGGCTTTCTAGCCTGAATCAGGGTATCAATAACCGACTCAGAGAAACCACGCTTTGATAGAATTAGGCGTTCAATCTCCAAGCAGTCAGACGCAGAGAAATTAGATTTGGATGCTTGAAAGGACCTTGTATTAGAAGGTCCTGCCTCATTGGTAGTGTCCATGGTGGGACATATGACATGTCCACTAGGTCTGCATACCAGGTCCTGCGTGGCCACGCAGACGCTATCAGAATCACCGAAGCCCTGGGGGCGTGTCCAGGCAACAGCCATGTTAGCACAGAAAAATGGGAGCTCCTCATTTTTTCTAACAAAATCAACGATTATCTCGATATAGAAGAGCCATTTCTATCCTTTATACAGATCACAAGAGGTGCTATCATCCACTGAGCTGACTGCTATCAATATTATACCAATAACTTTGTGAAGAGCTTTAATATGGACTGATGACAATAGTAGCCGCGGCCTATTCCTTTTTTGCTACCAACGGCTCCCTCCCATCTTCCCCGGAGTTTTGCATAGAACATCGCATTGAAGGAAAAAACAAACATCTCCTGAGCGTCATATACTTATACCCTGCTTTTTTTCTTTTTCTCCGAGGAGTGATCATGGCTCTGCCGGCGGCAATCAAGGACGTTATTGAGGGCCTCTGTATGCGTATGGATTTACAATTCCATATCCTCAAGCAAGAGATTGCAGCCCTGCGCATACAAGCGCACGTCGCTAACCCAGACTACACTAGCGGTATTTTACACCCACAACTACCCCATACCTTAGAAATCATGCCGACGACCCAGAATCTAGTGAGAGCAGTGGTACCAACCCAGGATGAACCTCTTCCTGATCACCCGGCAGTTTCTCTTGGAGGCGACCGTACCCCAGAGGGCACTGGAGATCTGACGGTCTCAGGGGCAACACTGACACAACAGAGGAACACATCGGCAGAGCCATTCCTCCAAACGGGGGTCTTTGTGGACACCATAACACCCCAATCTACAATAGGAACCCCACCTTATGTCCCTACTGATATGCGGCATGAACCCTGGTCTCCAAACAAAAGCTGGCCTAGCGCAACGCCTATAGCGCTGCAGTTCACAGCCAGTAACATAACAGCGATCTTAATGAAAGCAATAGCTGAGTTGCAAATAGGTCTGGCTGATTCCTATTTCCAGAACAGTAAAGACTTTTCTAGGTGCACCATTCTCTCTCTGCTTGTCGGATCTAAGCCTTCATACCCTGCGATCTTCCGGTTCTCAGGGAGACTGTCCTCTGATCGATACGGCAAGTACCTGAAAAGAACTGGTGTTGGTTAGACCGTTGAAATGCAACTAAGAGCTTTGGTGACTTTATTTACAACCTCTTCAACGTTCCCCTCTGCTTAAAGCAACGGACTCCTTAAAATTAAAGGACGTGAGCTATAATACCCTGTATACTACTGGACTTAAATTGTTTTCTAGGTTGATGTTATATTTCTTTGGGGCTATATTTAATCTCCCTCAAGTTTCTCTAGTGATGAGATTTATTAACATATTGTATATACTTCTGTGTTTCACTACAAAACTCACATGGTTGATTCATTAATAGTAAGATACACAGTTGGAATCATAATGTAGTCAAAGTTAACAAATATTCACAAGCTACCCAGCCTTCTTAATATTATTTCAACTTGAGACATACTTATACTATATGTATTTAACTGACACAGTCTCTGATAATCTTAAAGCAACAGTTAATTGTTAGGGGAGCTATATCAACAATGACTCCCTTGTGTGTTGAGGTTCACACTAAGTCTGCTGTGAGAAACATTTCAGTAATCAACCCCTTGTTACACGAGATTGCTTTACATAACCCTATGTCCTATGAGGGGTCCTTTATCATGTGTTTGCTCATTCTTATTATTCCATACTTATGCCTACAATGTGCTAACCTACTCACTGCACCCATTGGCTGTATTTCATACTGCTGTGTTCTGAACAATCCACACCAGTGGGATATCTCCTATACTTCACTAATTGTTGATACATTCTCTAAGATGTTCATATGTTAGTAGTTAAGCACATACTGGCCTTTTGTTGTGAACTTCCTCTTGTACTAGTGATACCTCTCTTTATTCTTGCCGCTATGTTGTTTGGCCACAATAACACACCATAATACATTAGACTGCTCTTTTACTACTTCCTGGAAGATAGATACAATAGTATATGACATCCAGAGAATTAGTTACGCTTGTGAATCCAACTATCTGTATTTTCATACCACAAAGGATATCTAGGTTATCCAACTGTTTCACTTACCATGTAGAGGACACTGACGCCTCAGTCTCTGCTCCTTTACCTTTATTTGGGTGAATGTGACAACCTTATTAGCCCTATAACTTTGGTTCTACCGGTATATTTTCATAGCTGTCAGCAGTCCATACTAATATCAGACCTATGTACAGCAATACATTGGTTGTAGCCCTTATTTGTACAACAACTTCCTATTAATATAGTTACATATCCAGCAGGCACTGGGTAATACTTTCTCATTATAGCACACACTCTTGCCCCCTATTTTCAGACACCATATAGCTACCTATTCCTTATTATTAACTTGGCTCAAAGCTCTCCCTTAATTTAACAATCCCATGGAACCGTCTCTTCTTAAATGCCTTTTAAAAACACCCTCTACCTTTCACGATTCAGACCCTTTGAATTCTCCATCTAACATAGGACCTTGATTGCAAGTCATGCTTCCAAATTTACAATGTCATATTTATTATTATTCCCTTAGCAATATACCCCTGGACACGCCCCCCCCCCTACTATATTTGAACGGCTCTTGCCCGTTGAACTTCCCCCCTTATACTCTGACCCAAGAGAGGCCAGACGAAAGCCAACTCCCTACACCATACCGCTATTAGTTCATAGAGTACCTTTTGCATCAGGGTAGGGACCATTAGATATATTATATAAAAAATGAGGTTTTCTCGTTGTGTTCCAGACTCTCTTGTTTACCATAAACTACCTTGCACTTTATCTTAATAGCTTCAGGAATACTGTTCTAACTCATGTAAGTAGCTAGTCTCTTCTTATTGAACCTGATGTATCATTCACTAACAGTTCTCATCTATATACATGTGTCACTGCTTTTGTTTGAATATAGTGACATTAATACTTGTCATGTTGGTACTCTAATGCTATAGTTTCAGTTTAATCTCTAGATGAGAAATGTATAATTATTCTTTTAGTTTATGATCCGTGCCTGGACACATTTTCTGTTTTGTGATTATTTTCCATTACCTCAATAAAAAAAAATATTTAAAAAAAAAAAAAAAAAAAAAAAAGGAATCACCGAAGCCCTCTCCTGCTTGATTCTGGCAACCAGACGAGGGAGGAGAGGAAACGGTGGAAAAACATAGGCCAGATTGAAGGACCAAGGCGCTGCTAGAGCATCTATCAGTACCGCCTGGGGATCCCGGGACCTGGACCCGTAAAGAGGAAGTTTGGTGTTCTGACGGGACGCCATCAGATCCAATTCTGGAGTGCCCCATAGCTGAGTCAGCTGGGCAAATACCTCCGGGTGGAGTTCCCACTCCCCCGGGTGAAAAGTCTGACGACTTAAAAAATCCGCCTCCCAGTTGTCTACTCCTGGGATGTGAATTGCTGAGAGATGGCAGGAGTGATCCTCCACCCACCTGAATATTTTGGTTACTTCCGTCATTGCTAGGGAACTCCTTGATTGACGTAAGCTACAGTTGTGATGTTGTCCGACTGAAATCTGACGAATTTGGCCGCAGCTAGCTGAAGCCATGCCTGAATCGCGTTCAATATCGCCCTCAGTTCCAGAATGTTTATCGGGAGAAGAGCTTCTTCCCGAGACCATAAACCCTGAGCTTTCAGGGAGTCCCAAACTGCACCCCAGCCCAACAGACTGGCGTCGGTCGTTACGATGATCCACTCTAGTCCGCGGAAACATTCCCTAAGACAGGTGATCCTGAGACAACCACCAGAGAAGAGAATCTCTGGTCCAGCTGTATTTGAGGAGACAAATCTGCATAATCCTCGTTCCACTGTTTGAGCATGCATAGTTGCAGTGGTCTGAGGTGTATCAGTGCAAAAGGGACCATGTCCATTGCCGCTACCATTAGTCCGATTGTCTCCATGCACTGAGCTACAGATGGCCGAGGAATGGAATGAAGGGCTCGGCAAGTGATCAAGAGTTTTAACTTTCTGACCTCCGTCAGAAATATAATTTCTACCGAGTCTATCAGAGTTCCTAGGAAGGAAACTCTTGTGAGGGAGGAGAGAGAACTCTTTTTGATGTTCACCTTCCACCCGTGAGACCTCAGAAAGGCCAATACAATTTCCGTGTGAGACTTGGCTCTTTGGAAAGTCGACGCCTGAATTAAGATGTCATCTAGATAAGGCGCCATTGCTATGCCTCGCGGTCTTAGAACCGCCAAGAGGGACCCTATCACCTTTGTGAAAATTCTGGGAGCAGTGGCCTACCCGAAAGAGCCACAAACTGGTAATGCTTGTCCAGAAAATCGAACCTGAGAAACTGGTGATGATCGTTTGAGTAAAAACCCAGCCCCTGTTCCGCAATTGGAAGTGGGCGGATCACTCCCATTGTATGTAGGTCTTCTACACAGCGTAAGAACGCCTCTTTCTTTGTCTGGTCTGTAAACAGATGAGAAATGTGGAACCTTCCCCTTAGAGGGGAGTCCTTGAATTCTAGAAGATATCCCTGGGATACAATCTCTAAGGCCCAGGGATCGTGTACATCTCTTGCCCAGGCCTGAGCGAAGAGAGAGAGAGTCTGCCCCCTACTAGATCCAGTCCCGGATCTGGGGCTACCCCTTCATACTGTCTTGGAGGCAGCTGCAGGCTTCTTGGCCTGTTTACCCTTGATCCAGCCCTGATAAGGTTTCCAGGCTGACCTGGGTTGGGAAGCGGTACCCTCTTGCTTTGCAGCAGGGGAGGATGAAGCGAGACCGCTCCTGAAATTCCGAAAGGAACGAAAATTATCTTGTTTGTTCTTTAACTTGAAGGTCTGAAATAATCTCTTTCAATTCAGGCCCGAAGAGGGTCTTTCCTTTGAAAGGGATGTTCAAAAGTTTGGATTTTGACGACACATCGGCCGACCAGGACTTTAGCCATAGCGCCCTGCATGCTAAAGTGGCGCTAACTTAGCTAGTTGTAAAGCGGCATCTGTGATAAAAGAATTAGCCAGCTTAAGAGCCTTAATTATGTCCATAATATCCTCATATGAGGTCTCCGTCTGGAGCACTTCTTCCAGCGCCTCGAACCAGAAAGCAGCTGCAGTAGTTGCAGGAACAATGCACGCAATGGGTTGGAGAAGAAAACCTTGTTGAACAAAAATTTTCTTAAGTAAACCCTCTAATTTTTTATCCATAGGGTCTTTGAAAACACAACTTTCTTCAATTGGTATGGTTGTGCGTTTAGCAAGTGAAGAAATGGCCCCCTCCACCTTAGGGACCGTCTGTCACGAGTCCCGCATGGGGTCAGATATGGGGAACATTTTCTTAAAAACAGGAGGGGAAACGAAGGGAATACCTCGTCTATCCCACTCCCTAGTAACAATATCCGCAATCCTCTTAGGGACCGGAACACATCAGTGTAAACAGGAACTTCTAGGTACTTGTCCATTTTACACAATTTCTCTGGAACCACCATAGGTTCGCAGTCATCCAGAGTAATTAATACCTCCCTGAGCAATAAGCGGAGGTGTTCTAGTTTAAATTTAAAAGCCGACATATCTGAATCTGTCTGAGGAGAAACCTTTCCTGAATCGGAAATTTCTCCCTCAGACAGCACATCCCTCACCCCAACTTCAGAGCATTGTGAAGGTATATCGGATACGGCTACTAAAGCGTCAGAATGCTCAGTATCTGTTCTTAAAACAGAGCTATCATGCTTTGCAGGTAACACGGGCAGTTGAGATAAGAACTCTGAGAGGGTATTATTCATAACTGCCGCCAAGTCTTGCAAGGTAAAAGAGGTAAACGCACTAGAGGTGCTAGGTGTCGCTTGAGCGGGTGTAACTGGTTGTGACACTTGGGGAGAGGTTGACGGCCTAACCTGAGAATCAACTTGGACCACATTTTTAAGTGCAACAATATGTTCTTTAAAGTGTATAGACATATCAGTACAAGTGGGACACATTCTGAGAGGGGGTTCCACCATGGCTTCTAAACACATTGAACAAGGATTTTCCTTGGTGTCAGACATGTTTAACAGACTAGTAGTAAAACAAGCAGGCTTGGAAATCACTTTAATCAAGTAAAAACACACTTTGAAAAAAAAACATAATTTATGCTTACCTGATAAATTTATTTCTCTTGTAGTGTATCCAGTCCACGGATCATCCATTACTTATGGGATATTAACTCCTCCCCAACAGGAAGTGCAAGAGGATTCACCCAGCAGAGCTGCTATATAGCTCCTCCCCTAACTGCCATTACCAGTCATTCGACCAAAAACATGCAGAGAAAGGAAAACCATAGGGTGCAGTGATGACTGTAGTTTAATGGAAAAATTACCTGCCTTAAAGTGACAGGGCGGGCCGTGGACTGGATACACTACAAGAGAAATAAATTTATCAGGTAAGCATAAATTATGTTTTCTCTTGTTAAGTGTATCCAGTCCACGGATCATCCATTACTTATGGGATACCAATACCAAAGCTAAAGTACACGGATGACGGGAGGGACAGGCAGGCTCTTTATACGGAAGGAACCACTGCCTGAAGAACCTTTCTCCCAAAAAAACAGCCTCCGAAGAAGCAAAAGTGTCAAATTTGTAAAATTTGGAAAAAGTATGAAGAGAAGACCAAGTTGCAGCCTTGCAAATCTGTTCAACAGAAGCCTCATTCTTAAAGGCCCAAGTGGAAGCCACAGCTCTAGTAGAATGTGCTGTAATTCTTTCAGGAGGCTGCTGTCCAGCAGTCTCATAGGCTAACCGTATTATGCTACGAAGCCAAAAAGAGAGAGAGGTAGCCGAAGCTTTTTGACCTCTCCTCTGACCAGAATAAACGACAAACAGGGAAGACGTTTGTCGAAAATCCTTAGTTGCCTGTAGATAAAATTTCAGGGCACGGACTACATCTAGATTGTGTAGCAGACGTTCCTTTTTCGAAGAAGGATTAGGACACAAAGATGGAACCACAATCTCTTGATTGATATTCCTGTTAGTGACCACCTTAGTTAGGAACCCAGGTTTAGTACGCAGAACTACCTTGTCTGAATGAAAAATCAGATAAGGAGAATCACAATGTAAGGCAGATAACTCAGAGACTCTTCGAGCCGAGGAAATCGCCATTAAAAACAGAACTTTCCAAGATAACAACTTGATATCAATGGAATGAAGGGGTTCAAACGGAACCCCCTGTAAAACATTAAGAACTAAGTTCAAACTCCATGGTGGAGCAACAGTTTTAAACACAGGCTTGATCCTAGCTAAAGCCTGACAAAAAGCTTGAACGCCCGGAACTTCTGACAGACGTTTGTGTAAAAGAATGGACAGAGCTGAAATCTGTCCCTTTAAGGAACTAGCGGATAAACCCTTTTCTAAACCTTCTTGTAGAAAAGACAATATCCTCGGAATCCTAACCTTACTCCATGAGTAACTCTTGGATTCGCACCAATATAAGTATTTGCGCCATATCTTATGGTAAATCTTTCTGGTAACAGGCTTCCTAGCCTGTATTAAGGTATCAATAACTGACTCAGAAAAACCACGTTTTGATAAAATCAAGCGTTCAAAGTCAGCTTCAGAGAAATTGGATTTTGATGTTTGAAGGGACCCTGGATCAGAAGGTCCTGTTTCAGAGGTAGCGACCAAGGTGGACAGGATGACATGTCCACTAGATCTGCATACCAAGTCCTGCGTGGCCATGCAGGCGCTATTAGAATCACTGATGCTCTCTCCTGTTTGATTCTGGCAATCAATCGAGGAAGCATCGGGAAGGGTGGAAACACATAAGCCATCCCGAAGGTCCAAGGTGCTGTCAAAGCATCTATCAGAACCGCTCCCGGATCCCTGGATCTGGACCCGTAACGAGGAAGCTTGGCGTTCTGTCGAGACGCCATGAGATCTATCTCTGGTTTGCCCCAACGTCGAAGTATTTGGGCAAAGACCTCCGGATGAAGTTCCCACTCCCCCGGATGAAAAGTCTGACGACTTAAGAAATCTGCCTCCCAGTTCTCCACTCCCGGGATGTGGATTGCTGACAGGTGGCAAGAGTGAGACTCTGCCCAGCGAATTATCTTTGATACTTCCATCATTGCTAGGGAGCTTCTTGTCCCTCCCTGATGGTTGATGTAAGCTACAGTCGTGATGTTGTCCAACTGAAACCTGATGAACCCCTGAGTTGTTAACTGGGGCCAAGCCAGAAGGGCATTGAGAACTGCTCTCAATTCCAGAATGTTTATTGGTAGGAGACTCTCCTCCTGATTCCATTGTCCCTGAGCCTTCAGAGAATTCCAGACAGCGCCCCAACCTAGTAGGCTGGCATCTGTTACAATTGTCCAGTCCGGCCTGCTGAATGGCATCCCCCTGGACAGATGTGGCCGAGAAAGCCACCATAGAAGAGAATTTCTGGTCTCTTGATCCAGAGTAGGGGACAAGTCTGAGTAATCCCCATTCCACTGACTTAGCATGCACAATTGCAGCGGTCTGAGATGTAGGCGTGCAAAGGGTACTATGTCCATTGCTGCTACCATTAAGCCGATCACCTCCATGCATTGAGCTACTGACGGGTGTTGAATGGAATGAAGGACACGGCATGCATTTTGAAGCTTTGTTAACCTGTCTTCTGTCAGGTAAATCTTCATTTCTACAGAATCTATAAGAGTCCCCAAGAAGGGAACTCTTGTGAGTGGAAAGAGAGAACTCTTCTTTTCGTTCACCTTCCATCCATGCGACCTTAGAAATGCCAGTACTCACTCTGTATGAGACTTGGCAGTTTGAAAGCTTGAAGCTTGTATCAGAATGTCGTCTAGGTACGGAGCTACCGCAATTCCTCGCGGTCTTAGTACCGCCAGAAGAGCACCCAGAACCTTTGTGAAGATTCTCGGAGCCGTAGCCAATCCGAAAGGAAGAGCTACAAACTGGTAATGCCTGTCTAGAAAGGCAAACCTTAGATACCGGTAATGATCTTTGTGAATCGGTATGTGAAGGTAAGCATCCTTTAAATCCACTGTGGTCATGTACTGACCCTTTTGGATCATGGGTAAAATTGTCCGAATAGTTTCCATTTTGAACGATGGAATTCTTAGGAATTTGTTTAGGATCTTTAAATCCAAGATTGGCCTGAAAGTTCCCTCTTTTTTGGGAACCACAAACAGATTTGAGTAAAACCCTTGTCCTTGTTCTGACCGCGGAACCGGATGGATCACTCCCATTAATAAAAGATCTTGTACGCAGCGTAGAAACGCCTCTTTCTTTATTTGGTTTGTTGACAACCTTGACAGATGAAATCTCCCTCTTGGGGGAGAGAATTTGAAGTCTAGAAGGTATCCCTGAGATATGATCTCTAACGCCCAGGGATCCTGGACATCTCTTGCCCAAGCCTGGGCGAAGAGAGAAAGTCTGCCCCCCACTAGATCCGTTCCCGGATCGGGGGCCCTCGATTCATGCTGTCTTAGGGGCAGCAGCAGGTTTCCTGGCCTGCTTGCCCTTGTTCCAGGACTGGTTAGGTCTCCAGCCTTGTCTGTAGCGAGCAACAGCTCCTTCCTGTTTTGGTGCAGAGGAAGTTGATGCTGCTCCTGCTTTGAAATTACGAAAGGAACGAAAATTAGACTGTCTAGCCTTAGGTTTGGCTCTGTCTTGAGGCAGGGCATGGCCTTTACCTCCTGTAATGTCAGCGATAATTTCTTTCAACCCGGGCCCGAATAAGGTCTGCCCTTTGAAAGGTATATTAAGCAATTTAGATTTAGAAGTAACGTCAGCTGACCAGGATTTTAGCCACAGTGCTCTGCGTGCCTGAATGGCGAATCCGGAATTCTTAGCCGTAAGTTTAGTTAAATGTACTACGGCATCTGAAATAAATGAGTTAGCTAACTTAAGGGCTTTAAGCTTGTGTGTAATCTCATCTAATGGAGCTGATTCAAGTGTCTCTTCCAGAGACTCAAACCAAAATGCTGCTGCAGCCGTGACAGGCGCAATGCATGCAAGAGGTTGCAATATAAAACCTTGTTGAACAAACATTTTCTTAAGGTAACCCTCTAACTTTTTATCCATTGGATCTGAAAAGGCACAGCTATCCTCCATCGGGATAGTGGTACGCTTAGCTAAAGTAGAAACTGCTCCCTCCACCTTAGGGACCGTTTGCCATAAGTCCCGTGTGGTGGCGTCTATTGGAAACATCTTTCTAAATATCGGAGGGGGTGAGAACGGCACACCGGGTCTATCCCACTCCTTAGTAACAATTTCAGTAAGTCTCTTAGGTATAGGAAAAACCTCAGTACTCGCCGGTACCGCAAAATATTTATCCAACCTACACATTTTCTCTGGTATTGCAACTGTGTTACAATCATTCAGAGCCGCTAACACCTCCCCTAGTAATACACGGAGGTTTTCCAGCTTAAATTTAAAATTTGAAATATCTGAATCCAGTTTGTTTGGATCAGAACCGTCACCCGCAGAATGAAGCTCTCCGTCCTCATGTTCTGCAAATTGTGACGCAGTGTCTGACATGGCCCTAATATTATCAGCGCACTCTGTTCTCACCCCAGAGTGATCACGCTTACCTCTTAGTTCTGGTAATTTAGCCAAAACTTCAGTCATAACAGTAGCCATATCCTGTAATGTGATTTGTAATGGCCGCCCAGATGTACTCGGCGCTACAATATCACGCACCTCCCGAGCGGGAGATGCAGGTACTGACACGTGAGGCGAGTTAGTCGGCATAACTCTCCCCTCGTTGTTTGGTGAAATATGTTCAATTTGTACAGATTGACTTTTATTTAAAGTAGCATCAATACAGTTAGTACATAAATTTCTATTGGGCTCCACTTTGGCTTTAGCACATATAGCACAGATATCTTCCTCTGAATCAGACATGTTTAACACACTAGCAAATAAACTAGCAACTTGGAAATACTTTTCAAGTAATTTACTATAATATGAAAACGTACTGTGCCTATAAGAAGCACAGAAAAAGTTATGACAGTTGAAAATTAATAAACTGAAAAGTTATAGCATCAAATCTTTGTAAAAAACACAATTTTAGCAAAGGATTGCTCCCATTAGCAAAGGATAACTAACCCTGATAGCAGAAAAAAAATACAGAAATAAACGTTTTTTTATCACAGTCAACTACAATCTCACAGCTCTGCTGTGAGTGATTACCTCCCTCAAAACAAGTTTTGAAGACCCCTGAGTTCTGTAGAGATGAACCGGATCATGCAGGGAAGACAATAAACTTCTGACTGAATCTCCCCCTCACACATAACAGTGAGAGAGATCAGTAAACTGTCATAAATTAAATAAAACGACTGCCAAGTGGAAAAAAAAAAAAATAGTGCCCAAAACATTTTTTCACCCAGTACCTCAGAAAATTAAACGATTTTACATGCCAGCAAAAAACGTTTAACATTAATAAATTGAGTGTTATTAAAAAGCCTGTTGCTAGTCCCTGCAAATTAGGCTAAAGTTTTATGCATACAGTATAATTCCAGTGAAGTGCCATTCCCCAGAATACTGAAGTGTAAAATATACATACATGACAGCCTGATACCAGTTGCTGCTACTGCATTTAAGGCTGAGTTTACATTATATCGGTATGGCAGAATTTTCTCATCAATTCCATTGTCAGAAAATAATAAGCTGCTACATACCTCTTTGCAGATTAATCTGCCCGCTGTCCCCTGATCTGAAGTTTACCTCTCCTCAGATGGCCGAGAAACAGCAATATGATCTTAACTACTCCGGCTAAAATCATAGAAAAACTCAGGTAGATTCTTCTTCAAATTCTACCAGAGAAGGATTAACACACTCCGGTGCTATTATAAAATAACAAACTTTTGATTGAAGGTATGAAACTAAGTATAATCACCACAGTCCTCTCACACATCCTATCTATTCGCTGGGTGCAAGAGAATGACTGGTAATGGCAGTTAGGGGAGGAGCTATATAGCAGCTCTGCTGGGTGAATCCTCTTGCACTTCCTGTTGGGGAGGAGTTAATATCCCATAAGTAATGGATGATCCGTGGACTGGATACACTTAACAAGAGAAAAGGCACACAATTTTGCAAAACAGTGAAAAAATGCAGCAAACTTTTCGAAATTTTTACAGTATGTACCTAAAGCATTAGTAAGATTGCACCACTAGCAATAAAAAAGATTAACCCCTTAATGCCCAAACCGGATCGACAGAAAGCAAAAAAAGCGGTTAAAAAACGTTCAGCACCTTGCCACAGCTCTGCTGTGGCCCTACCTGCCTTTAGGAACCAGATTTGTGGGGAAAAAGCTTCTTATAGGCCCTCAAACTGCAGCCGGACCCTCCATGTGAAACAGCCTGAACTTCTAGTCAAATATAACTGCGCATCTGAGGCGTGAAATTAGGCCCCTCCCGCCTCACTACGGCGCTTGTGAGGCCTAAAGAAACACTCCCAAGTGTTTTAATAATAGCCATGTGGGTAACAACCCCTGAAAGAAACCCAAAGGAACCTTCAAAGTGTCTCAAAAAAACGATATTTTCCATAAAAACCGTTTGCCAAGAAAGTAGTGTCAACCAGCATAAACTAGCCCTGTTATGTAAGCTTGAAATTCCATACTTAGTCTCCGAATACAGCTTACCCTTCCCTCATGGGGATATTATCAGTCTTTTCTAGCATTATCACAGTCTTGTCTAGAAATAAATGACTGAACATACCTTATTGCAGCCTAACCTGCAAACCGTTCCCCCCAACTGAAGTTTTCTTGCACTCCTCAGTCCTTTGTGGGAACAGCAGTGGATTTTAGATACAACATGCTAAAATCATTTTCCTCCCTGCAGAAATCTTCATCTCCTTTCTGCTAGAGTAAATAGTACACACCGGTACCATTTAAAATAACAAACTCTTGCTTGTAGAAAATAAAAACTAAATTTTCTCTTGCAAGGTGTATCCAGTCCACGGCTTCATCCTTTACTTGTGGGATATTCTCATTCCCTACAGGAAGTGGCAAAGAGAGCACACAGCAGAGCTGTCCATATAGCTCCCCCTCTAGCTCCGCCCCCCAGTCATTCTCTTTGCCGGCTCTGACAGCAGGGCCACTCTTTGGGAGGGTAAAGTGAATGTGGTGTTGGATTTGTAGTTTTATATCTTCAATCAAGAGTTTGTTATTTTTAAATGGTACCGGTTTGTACTATTTACTCTATAGCAGAAATGTGATGAAGAATTCTGCTGAGAGGAAAATGATTTTAGCATGTTTTAACTAAAATCCATTGCTGTTCCCACACAGGACTGAGGAGTACCAGAAAACTTCAGTTGGGGGGAACAGTTTGCAGGCTTAACTGCTATAAGGTATGTTCAGTCATTTTCTAGACAAGACTCAGTAATGCTAGAAGACTGACAAGAATCCCCATGTGGGGAAGGTAAGCCATGTTCTGAGACTCAGTATAGAAGGAAGGCTTACTTAACAGGGCTCAATAGGCTGGTGGACTCTGTTACAGGGCAATCGATTATTTAATAAGGAAAAAATAATTAGACGTTTTTTATGCACTTTGGTGTATTACTTGGGGTTATCTTCCACATGGCATATGTTTAGACACCTATTTGGGGTTTTGAAGGCCCCACGACTCCGGAGTGGAGAGGGAGGGGGCCTAAATTTCACGCCTCAGTTGCGCAGTTGATATTGCAGACAGCTTCATGCAGCTTCACGTGGAGGGTCCAAAGACTACTTGAGGACTTCATAGAGGCTTATTTTCCTCCAAACTCATCCCCAGGGGCAGGTAGGGCCACAGCAGTTAGCTGTGGCAAGGTGCTGTAGTTCACTAACCGGTTGTAAGCTTTAGGTTGCTCCGGTTTGGGAAATTCGCTGTGCAATAATTTTAAAGCATTAAGCTCATGTGGTAAAAATTTCAGAGAGATTGGATCATTTTTCACGGTTTGGTAAAATTGTGTGCGCTTTTTATTCCTTAAAGGCACAGTACCGTTTTTTTCAAATTGTAAATTTTATTTGAATTAAGTGTTTCTAAGCCTCCTTGTGAACAATACTAGTCTGTTAAACATGTCTGACACTAAAGAGAGACCTTGCTCTATGTGTTTGGAAGCCATGGTGGAACCCCCTCTAAAATTGTGTTCCAAGTGCACTAATGTGTCTATACACTTTAAAGATCATATTGTGTCACTTAAAAATGTAGCCCTAGATGATTCTCTGACGGAAGGTAAGGAGGATAGCCCGTCTTCCTCTCCCCATGTGTCGCCACCAGTTACGCCCGCGCAAGCGATGCCTAGTACCTCTAGTGCATTGGCCCCTATTACATTACAACAATTAGCAACAGTCATGGATAATTCCCTTGCGACATTTCTATCCAAACTGCCAGTTTTTCCTACAAAGCGTGATAGCTCTGTTTTAAGAACAGATTATGAGCAGTAAGAAGCTTTGGGAGGTTTATCTGATGTACCCTCACAACACTCTGAAGTGGCAGTGAGGGATGTGATGTCTGAAGGAGAAATTTCTGACTCAGGAAAGGTTTCTCAGCGGGCAGAATCAGATTCATTAGCGTTTAAATTTAAACTGGAACACCTCCGCGTATTGCTTAGGGAGGTATTAGCCACTCTGGATGATTGTGATCCTATGGTGGTCCCAGAGAAATTGTGTAAAATGGACAAGTATCTAGAGGTCCCTGTATACACTGATGCGTTTCCGATCCCTAAAAGGGTTGCGGATATTGTTACTAGGGAGTGGGATAGACAAGGTATCCCTTTTGTCCCCCCCCCCTATTTTTAAGAAAATGTTCCCAATAAATGACCCCAGACGAGACTCGTGGCAGACGGTCCCTAAGGTTGAGGGAGCGGTTTCTACTCTTGCTAAGCGCACAACCATACCAATTGAAGACAGTTGTGCTTTTAAAGATCCTATGGATAAAAAATTAGAAGGTTTACTGAAGAAAATATTTGTTCAACAAGGTTCCTTCTCCAACCCATTGCCTGCATTATTCCTGTAACTACTGCAGCGGCTTTCTGGTTTGAGGCGCTGGAGGAATCGCTCCAGACTGAGACCTCATATGACGAAATTATGGATAGAATTAAGGCTCTAAAGCTGGCTAATTCTTTTATCACGGATGCCGCCTTGCAATTAGTTAAGTTAGCGGCAAAAAATTCAGGTTTCGCCATAATGGCGCGCAGAGCGCTTTGGCTCAAGTCATGGTCGGCCGATGTGTCGTCCAAATCTAAATAGTTAAATATCCCTTTCAAGGGGGAAGACTCTTTTCGGGCCAGAGTTGAAAGAGATTATTTCAGAAATCACAGGGGGAAAGGGCCATACTCTCCCTCAGGATAGGCCCTTTAGGGCTAAAAACAAAGCTAATTTTCGATCCTTTCGTAACTTCAGGAGCGGTCCCGCTTCAGCCTCTACAGTTGCAAAGCAAGAGGGTAGCGCTTCACAGCCCAAGGCAACCTAGAAGCCTTTACAGGGCTGGAACAAGGGTAAACAGGCCAAGAAGCCTGCAGCTGCTACTAAAACAGCATAAAGGGGTAGCCCCCGATCCAGGACCGGATCTGGTAGGGGGCAGACTCTCTCTCTCTTCGCTCAGGCAAGAGATGTTCACGATCCCTGGGCAGTAGAGATTGTTACCCAGGGATATCTTTTAGAATTCAAGGACTCCCCTCCAAGGGGAAGGTTCCACATTTCTAGTCTGTCTTCAGACCAGACAAAGAAAGAGGCGTTCTTACGCTGTGTAGAAGATCTACTTGGGAGTGATATGTTCAGTTCCAATTGCAGAACAAGGAACGGGCTTTTACTCAAACCTGTTTGTGGTTCCCAAAAAAGAAGGAACTTTCAGACCAATCCTGGATCTAAAAATTCTAAACAAATTCCTCAGAGTCCCATCATTCAAGATGGAGACCATTTGAACGATCTTACCAATGATCCAGGAAGGTCAATATATGACTACCGTGGATTCAAAGGATGCGTACCTACATATCCCTATCCACAAAGATCATCACCAGTTTTTCAGGTTCGCTTTTCTGGACAAGCATTACCAGTTTGTGGCTCTTCCCTTCAGTCTGGCCACGGCTCCCAGAATTTTCACAAAGGTGCTAGGTTCCCTTCTGGCGGTGCTAAGAACCGCGGGGCATAGCAGTAGCGCCTTATCTAGACATCCTAATTCAGGCATCGTCTTTTCCCAGAGCCAAGGCTCACAAGGAGATTGTACTGGCCTTTCTAAGGTCTCACGGGTGGAAGGTGAACATCGAAAAGAGTTCTCTGTCCCCGGTCACAAGGGTTCCCTTCCTGGGAACACTAATAGATTCGGTAGAAATTAAAATATTTCTGACGGAGGTCAGAAAGTTAAAGCTTTTAACTACTTGCCGAGTACTTCATTCCATTCCTCAGCCATCTATAGCTCAGTGCATGGAGGCAATCTGATTAATGGTAGCAGCAATGGACATAGTCCCTTTTGCTCGAATACATCTCAGACCACTGCAACTGTGCATGCTCAAACAGTGGAATGGGGATTACGCAGACTTGTCTCCTCAGATACAATTGGACCAGAGACTCTCTTCTCTGGTGGTTGTCTCAGGATCATCTATCTCAGGGAACATGTTTCTGCAGACCAGAATGGATCATTGTAACGATCGATGCCAGCCTGTTAGGCTGGGGTGCAGTCTGGGACTCCCTGAAAGCTCAGGGCCTGTGGTCTCGGGAAGAATCTCTTCTCCCGATAAACATTTTGGAACTGAGAGCGATATTCAATGCACTTCAGGCGTGGCCTCAACTAGCTGCGGCCAAATTAATCAGATTTCAGTCGGACAACATCACGACTGTAGCTTACATCAATCATCAGGGGGGAACGAAGAGTTCCTTAGCAATGAAGGAAGTATCCAAAATAATCAGGTGGGCGGAGGATCACTCCTGCCATCTCTCAGCAATTCACATCCCAGGAGTGGACAACTGGGAAGCGGATTTTCTAAGTCGTCAGACTTTTCACCCGGGGGAGTGGGAACTCCACCCGAAGGTTTTTGCTCAGCTGACTCAGCTTTGGGGCACTCCACAGTTGGATCTGATGGCGTCCCGTCAGAACTCCAAACTTCCTCTATATGGATCCAGGTCCAGGGATCCCAAGGCGGTATTGATAGATGCTCTAGCAGCGCCTTGGTCCTTCAATCTGGCTTATGTCTTTCCACCGTTTCCCCTTCTCCCTCGTCTGATCGCCAGAATCAAGCAGGAGAAGGCTTCAGTGATTCTGATAGCGCCTGCGTGGCCACGCAGGACTTGGTTTGCAGACCTAGTGGACATGTCATCTGTTCCACCATGGACACTGCCATTGCGGCAGGACCTTCTAATACAGGGTCCATTCAAGCATCCAAATCTAGTTTCTCTGCGTCTGACTGCTTGGAGATTGAACGCTTAATTCTATCAAAGCGTGGTTTCTCCGAGTCAGTTATAGATACTCTGATTCAGGCTAGAAAACCTGTCACCAGGAAAATCTACCATAAGATATGGCGAAAATATCTTTGTTGGTGTGAATCCAAGGGTTACTCATGGAGTAAGATTAGGATTCCCAGAATATTATCGTTCCTTAAAGGGACAGATATCTGCTTTGTCTATTCTCTTACACAAGCGTCTGGCAGAGGTACCAGACGTTCAAGCGTTTGCTCAGGCTCTAGTCAGAATCAAGCCTATTTATAAACCTATGGCTCTGCCATGGAGTCTTAATCTAGTTCTTTCAGTTCTTCAAGGGGTTCTGTTTGAACCTTTACATTCCATAGATATCAAGTTATTATCTTGGAAAGTTTTGTTTTTGGTAGCTATATCTTCTGCTCGAAGAGTTTCAGAATTGTCTGCTTTACAGTGTGATTCACCTTACCTGGTGTTTCACGCAGATAAGATTGTGTTGCGTACCAAACCTGGTTTTCTTCCTAAGGTTGTTTCTAACAAGAACATTAACCTTCTCTGTGTCCTAACCCATCGTCAAAGAAGGAACGCCTGCTACACAATCTTGATGTGGTTCGTGCTTTAAAATTCTATTTACAAGCAACTAAAGACTTCAGACAAACATCATCCTTGTTTGTCGTTTATTCTGGTAAGAGGAGAGGTCAGAAAGCGACTGCTACCTCTCTTTCCTTCTGGCTGAAAAGCATCATCAGGTTGGCTTACGAGACTGCTGGCCAGCAGCCTCCTGAACGAATTACTGCTCATTCTACCAGAGCTGTGGCTTCCACTTGGGCTTTCAATAATGAGGCTTCTGTTGAACAGATTTGTAAGGCAGCGACTTGGTCTTCACTGCATACTTTTGCCATATTTTACAAATTCGATACTTTTGCTTCTTCGATGGCTATTTTTGGGAGAAAGGTTTTGCAAGCAGTGGTGCCTTCCGTTTAAGGTACCTGTCTGGTTTCCCTCCCTTCATCCGTGTCCTAAAGCTTTGGTATTGGTATCCCACAAGTAAAGGATGAAGCCGTGGACTGGATACACCTTGCAAGTAGAAAACAGAATTTATGCTTACCTGATAAATTACTTTCTCTTGCGGTGTATCCAGTCCACGGCCCGCCCTGGCAATTAAGTCAGGTAAATAATTTTTTTGTTTAAACTAGTCACCACTGCACCCTATGGTTTCTCCTGTTTCTCCTAACCTTTGGTCGAATGACTGGGGGGCGGAGCTAGAGGGGGAGCTATATGGACAGCTCTGCTGTGTGCTCTCTTTGCCACTTCCTGTAGGGAATGAGAATATCCCACAAGTAAAGGATGAAGCTGTGGACTGGATACACCGCAAGAGAAAGTAATTTATCAGGTAAGCATAAATTCTGTTTTTTCCACCACATTCACTTTACCCTTCCGATTGCTTAGAGCCGGCAAAGAGAATGACTGGGGGGTGGAGCTAGAGGGGGAGCTATATGGACAGCTCTGCTGTGTGCTCTATTTGCCACTTCCTGTTGGGAAGGAGAATATCCCACAAGTAAAGGATGAATCCGTGGACTCGATACATCTTACAAGAGAAAGCAAGCATTTAATAATTATTACAGGAGTAAGTTTTAACAATGTTTTTATACACAATATGAAGTGTATTAGAGGGAAAACTATGACAATTTCAATCCCACAATCTTCATAAGCGGTTATGATATATACACACACACACGTATGAAATAGTCATCCACTGAAAGCTCTTTTTATGCCCCACTCCCCAAAAAATAAAAAAATGTTTTTCATAGATAAAATAAAAAACACAAAGGCTCTGTGTAAACTAAGTGATAGCAAAAAATGCTAAAAATACTCCACTATGCGTTTCACCTTTTTAACCCCTTCGCTACCATGAATTTCAGAGAAAACCTTACCCAAAGTACTAAATAGAAATGCCAAAACAGCTTTTTTTTTGTCATTTAAGCAAAGAAACTGTGAAAAACCTCAGTACAAAGGGACACTAAACTCAAATTTTTTCTCTTTCACGATTCAGACAGACTTCCCAAACCCAGCCCTCAGGACCCTTACTCAGGCCCGAAATTCATTATATCTTAACTAGAGCACAGGTGAAATAATCAGCTGATGTGTGAGCTGATTGATTCACCTGTGCTCTAGTTTAGATATAAATGAATATATGGCCTGAGTAAGGGCCCTGAGGGCTGGGGTTGGGAAACACAGAGAGTGCATACAATTTTAAGCCACTTTATAATTTACTCCTAGTATCAATTTCTTTGTTCTCTTGCTATCTTTATTTGAAAAAAATAAACAAAACCCCCAGGAATGTAAGCATAGGTGCCAGCCCTTTTTAGGTTAAGCACCCTGGGTAGCACCAATAAGCAAGCATTACCCAGATGCTGAACCAAAAATGGGCCGACTCCTTTGCTTACATTCCTGCTTTTTCAAGTAAAGATAACAAGAGAACAAAAAAATTGATACTAGGATAAATTTGAAAGTGGCTTAAAATTGCATGCTCTCAGTGTTTCCCAAATGCAGTCCTCGGGACCCTTACTCAGGCCAGATATTCATTATATCTTAACTAGAGCACAGGTGAACAATAAGCTCACCCATCAGCTGATTATTTCACCTGTGCTCTAGTTAAGATATAATGAATATCCGGCTTGAGTAAGGGTCCTGAGGAATAAGTTTGGGAAGTCTATCTGAATCATGAAAAAAAAAAAATGTGAGTTTACTGTCCCTTTAAGTACTGAGGTTTTTTTCTCCGGTTGCTTTGCTTAAATGACAACAAAAAAAAGCCGTTTAGGCATTTCTATTCACTGCGAGTTTCACCTTTAACCCCTTTGCTACCATGAATTTCAGAGAAAACCTTACCAAAAGTACTAGAGAAATTTTAGCATTTTTGCTATCACTCAGTTTACACAGAGCCTTTGTGTTTTTAAATTTTATCTATGAAAAACTTTTTTTTATACTAGGAGTAAATTTGCGTTTAGTATTCCTTTAAGGTAATAAACCCAACTCTTCTGGTTTAAAACAAGTGAATGTGACAATATATAAAGAAACAAATACTCATATGGAAATCAATAATTCTTTTAGATAAATAAGAGTACCTGATTCCAGTTGGAGTAGAAACTTCATGTGGAAACATGTCCTTCAGAACATCCCTTTCTGTTTTCTTCTCATAAGTTGTTTCTATTCTCTATTTAAAAAAAAAAAAAAAAAAGTTAACATAGCATTACTGAATCTACATAAAATATGATATACAGGGAAACCATACAACCCAAGAAGAATGTGAATAGAAAAAAAGAATTCATCACCCCAAGTGCATTAAATATATTTTAATCTTCCCTGTTTCTTTATGGGGGTTACAAACTTTGTTATTTTCAATTGCCTTGTATTTTTTGAGGTCTTCACAGAGTCTTCAAAGAGGTCCTTAGTTTCCTTCGACATGAAGAAAAACTTGTTATTTGACCGAAGTACAAACAACTCAAAAATAAAAGAAGAGGATGAAAATGTTCAAGTCATCACCTCTATTAAGGCTGTGTCCAGAAGATCGATGGAATTTGTACAACCAATAATATCAACATCAATAACCCTTTTATGAAGAGACCCTGCTTCCAAGTACTGTAACAAACTCAAACAATGACAAACTTAAAAAATTGGAACCAACGAAAACAAAGTACCAATACTTCAGATTGAAGATAAAATAAATGTCATGTTTTGCCATGTTAAAAAAAAAAAAAAGAAAATTTTTTAATCTAATTACAAAAAATACATTTTAATGTCAACACTACCAATAGTTAATGTATAAATAAATACACTGTATAAGTAAGCTTTCTGTATTTGTTGGTAATTATATTTAAAATTCTGAAGTGCATGCCATAAATATAAAAGGTGTTATTGTAAACAAATATAATATATACAAGTTACAGGCAAAGTCTTCAAAGGCTTCAATCACTGTGCTAAGAAAAACAAACCCCAAATCCTAAAAATAGTCTATCACACAGTTTTAGATAATTATTTATGGCTGTTAATTTATCCTTTCAAAGAGAGGCCACACATGCGGTCAAATCATATAATCCACGTTACTGAGAATCAGTGTAAAATATCCAATGTAACAAAGGCTACCTGTATTTTAAGTTGAAGATTTATACAATACATGACTTAATTTTTCAATAATCCTGTAGCTTTTCAAAAATAAAAATGTGCCCGATTACACAATAAGCCATCTTAACTTGGAAGTATTTACTTTTTCACTGATCAGCTGTTTCCTTGGGGTCCTTCTTGAAAAATCTGTGAATTCATTGACTGACAACAATGACTCTGCATGCTTGAAACTATCAGGCACCTGATTGACAACCTGCCGGGATTCAATATGCTCATATGTTGTATAAGCCTAAATAAATAGAAGAAATGTAATTAGGTGGGATAATAGTTTTCCTTACTGAAAACAAGTTATTATGAGCAAATTAAAAAGGTATACATTCAGTTAGTGCTGGCCTATCAGGTGCCAGGAGGACCATCATACCCAGAAAATACTTAACGTTTCCGCACTAAGGAGTCAAGGGCCAATGGTGAGTATATTTTAGTGTTAAAAGGATGGAAAGGTGAAATGTGCACACTTGCATTTACATTTTAAATTGAACCATTTTTTGCAATACACATATGCATTAATTAAAAGTTATAACTGTTTTTCAGCAGCAAATACATATATACTGAGTGCCCCATGCACCAGCACTCAAAAACCACAGCATCTGGAGTCAGCAATGGCTTGTATGACACAAATTAAGTAGTCACTGACACTACACACCACCACCAGCTTTCTGAGGTGTGGTGTTTGAATCCTGATGCTCTCGTCACACGTGGCATATGTGCATATGCCATCAAAACATTAAAACCTTTTACTATTAGATTTTTTTGCTAATGGAAGCATAATACAAATATTTTGCTATTTAAAATGAAATGCATTTAAAGGGACATAATACTCATATGCTAAATCACTTGAAACTGATGCAATATAGCTGTAAAAAGCTGACAGGGAAATATCACCTGAGCATCTCTATGTAAAAAAGGAAGACATTTTACCTCACAATTTCCTCAGCTCAGCAGAGTAAGTTCTGTGTAAAAAGTTATACTCAGCTGCTCCCAGCTGCAGGTAAAAAAAATATATATAAAAAAAAAAAAAAAAATGAAGAAATGAACAGCAGCCAGCAGTGCTGAGGTCATGAACTCTTACTGTGATCTCATGAGATTTGACTTAACTCTCATGAGATTTCATAGTAAGCTTCCTTTACCCGATTGGTGAAATAATATGAGAGTTCACGAGGCTCATCCTTTCAGCTGTCCCAGGACAGACACACTAAAATGCTGCTTAGAAATCCTTTACAATGGGATGTGGCTACTGAGGAACTTTTGAGGTAAAATATCTTACTTTTTTACATAGAGATGCTCAGGAGATATTTTCTAGTCAGCTTTTTACAGCTATACTGCATCACTTTCAAGTGTTTAAACATTTGGGTATTATGGCCCTTTAAGCATATTTCATTTTTTCCATTTCTAGCTCTTTAATATGTCACTGTGTGCAAATTAAATAAAATTTTCTTTTAGAGTAACTGAATGATACATATAGTTGGATAGTAAGCAGGCATAGTGCATGGTTTCAAGCTTAAAATTACAATTTGCTGTGTCTCCTATCGTATTGCTAGGCCTCCAATTTGTTTAACTACTCTGGTGTTCCTTGAGAATGTAAATGTGTTTCTGTCCTGAAACACCTCCCTCTATATAAAATAACTAAAGGAAGACTATACAGAATAAAGTGACCAATGGCAAAAACTATTTAGGACAAACAAACATAACATCATAAACGGTCTTATTTGAGAGAAAAGCTCAAAATTGTTCCTGGTAATAGTATTGGTTACAAAACTAGTAATAAATGTAAATATAATTGAAAGGAATTAATCATACTTAGAAGTACTGAATGTATATTAAAATTAAGAAAATATATTTACTAGAGATTGGTTGCTTGATGGCACTATAGTTTCAGTTACTGGAGTAGTCTCAGAAATATCTGCATCCTCAAAAGGCAATGGCTCTGCAGCTACAACCTATTCAGTCAGGGGGGAATAAAAAAAATTATATGAATTAAAAACTTAAACCCATGGGCCCTATCGCAATAAAGTCCCATTGATTCAATAACCCTAAATCACCCTTTTCCTTGGGGTCCGCCTTGCAACTGTGGTTGAATCTTTGGAAACGGTCTGAAGACGTCCAAGTTTTGAAGCTCCAGTTGTCCAAGTTGTTTCAGTAACAGTCTCTTCAGATATATTCTAATTAAGAAGTAAACCCAATTAATTTATATACACATAATATACAGACAAACATGAAAGTGACAACACCTAATCCCTTAAAAGTGCTCAGTATTTACCTTTTATGAAATAGTAAATAGTGAAATATTAGGATATAATTTATTAAAAAAAACAAACACCCAACACACTAAAGAAGATACACCAAAATATGTGTTTTAACCTTTAAAATCAGATACCAGTGAGAACGAAGGGAAAAAAAAAAAATTACAAGAGGACTGGTGGATAATTCTTCAACATCAAGGGTAAACTCCTTAGGAGGAAACCTGCTACTTCGTTTAACATTTAGCACTGGCATGACATCTGACTCTTCAGCTGCCTAAATATAAAAAGACTATGCACAATAAGGAAAGTGTTCACTAGTTCTGGACTTTAAAAGAATCAGATCAGTTTCATTAAATAAAAACAAAAAAATAAAAAGGTTTATAAAAATTGGAAAAAAAAAAAAAAAAAAAAAAAAAAAAAAAAACCAGATCAAAAACATTACAATCATTCAGAGAATAAAATCAGGGGAAGAAAATACTGTAAATCATCTCTATGAAATTTATGAGGTCCTAAAACTCCTAAAATATTACGTACGTAACATGTACTCATTTCGCTGATGAGTACCCAGATCAGTCCAGTAACTTTAGAAGCACGCCTCCCACACCATATTAAAGATGCATAAAAAGGGTACGTTAGTAATGTAAATTTCCAAATCACAGTTAAAACAGTTAACATTAAAAAAAAAAAAAAAAAAATTCAAAGAGCATACAATTTTTAACAAATTTACAATTATATTCTGTTAGCAATTTTGCTCTGCTCTCTTGGCATCCTTTGTTGAAAATCAAACCAGGTAGGCTCAGGAGCAGCAGTAATCTACTGGTAGCTAGCTGCCGATTGGTGGCTTAACATATACGCCTCTTGTCATTGACTCAGCCAATGGGGCCGAATTATCAATGTCCACCGCACATTGATAAATGCCGACAGCATGCGCCGTCGGCATCTATCATTGCAAAGAAATGCTTGCGCAATGCCGCCCCGCAGCCGCTAGCAGGGGTGTCAATCAAAAGTATAGAAAAGTATTCACAATCAGTGAAAACCACAGTACATTGTTACTTTAGTAACATACAGTGTGAAGTACAATGATAATATTATACACACTCCAATAAATACTTCAATAAATGAAGACCCAAACCTCCTAGCAATGAGGAATAATAGGGACAGATATTATACCAAGAGGATTACATTCCGATAAGCTGCACTACCTGGTTGCTTACTACATGATAAAATATGATTCTACTATCCCCAAGTATTTTCAAACTTCAACTATACAAAGATTAAAAATTCATAACAAAACTATAGAACAAAGATTGGAACCGTTCCGAGTCCAGAAAGTGCACGGACGTGTCATAGTGTCAACAAAACCTAAATGCCTAAGTAGGCTAAACGTATAGCAAGTCAAATGGCGCTCACAAATAAGCGGTTATAATTGTTGTCACCCACGCCCTCCACACCTAAAAAAAAAAGTTTTTTTTTAACAGCAAGAAAACATGACATTGTTACCATACAATTTTATTTCTAAATGACAAAAGGGATGGTGCATGACACTAAGGGCTCGATTTATCAAAGCCCTACAGCTGCAAGTTCTCACAAGAACTTGCTCGCCGTATTTATCAAGCAGCGGTCACCAGACCGCTGCTTCCCTAACCTCTTTGCCACCTCTAAGGTGGCGAAATTCAATCTCCGCAGTCTAGTCCGACCGAAGAGATTGACAGCTTCTGCCCGCGTGTGATTGGCTGTGCACGGGCAGGGGACGGGATTGCATGCGAGCGCAAAATTGCGCTCGTGTGCAATGGAGAATTGCTGCGGGTAAATTCGCCCCTCCACAGGTGAGCTGAGGTGTACTGGGGCACGTATATGCGCCCCTGTCCGTCTCAGCTTTAATAAATCGAGCCCTAAGACACTAATACAATATCCTAAATGTAGGCACCCATTTTATGATATCAACGTTTTAGAACCACTGATCTAGTCATATTGGATTACATCTTGGCAGTTTACATAGTTTTGTAGGATACTGTATTTTTATCATATGCTATATGTATATTTCTTTTTAATGTAGCCTTTTCAAATCCTCCACTGGCGACATGTTGATACATTTAAAAGGGACATTATACACTCATTTTTTCCTTTGCATAAATGTTTTGTAGATTATCTATTTATATAGCCCATAAAGTTTTTTGTTTTTTTTTAAATAACTGTATAGTTTTGCTTATTTTTAAATAACATTGCTCTGATTTTCAGACTCCTAACCAAGCCCCAAAGCTTTATGTGAATACAGTCAGCTACCTTCTCCAGCTTGCTCCTGTTTGTGTGAATGGTCTTTTCATATGCAAAAGAAGGGGGAGGGGGGGGGTGTCTTATTTGCCACTTGCAGTGGGCTTTCCAACTACCTTTTAAACAGAGCTAAACTGACAGCTTCTAAGTAAGTTTTTAAACAGTTTTATACTGGATTTTTATATCAGTATCTGTGCATCTTATTTATAGTAGTGTCTATTGCATGCAGTTATATATGAAAAACATAATTTATGCTTACCTGATAAATTCCTTTCTTCTGTAGTGTGATCAGTCCACGGGTCATCATTACTTCTGGGATATTACTCCTCCCCAACAGGAAGTGCAAGAGGATTCACCCAGCAGAGCTGCATATAGCTCCTCCCCTCTACGTCACTCCCAGTCATTCGACCAAGGACCAACGAGAAAGGAAAAGCCAAGGGTGAAGTGGTGACTGGAGTATAAATTAAAAAATATTTACCTGCCTTAAAAACAGGGCGGTCCGTGGACTGATCACACTACAGAAGAAAGGAATTTATCAGGTAAGCATAAATTATGTTTTCTTCTGTTAAGTGTGATCAGTCCACGGGTCATCATTACTTCTGGGATACCAATACCAAAGCAAAAGTACACGGATGACGGGAGGGATAGGCAGGCTCTTTATACAGAAGGAACCACTGCCTGAAGAACCTTTCTCCCAAAAATAGCCTCCGATGAAGCAAAAGTGTCAAATTTGGAAAAAGTATGAAGCGAAGACCAAGTTGCAGCCTTGCAAATCTGCTCAACAGAGGCCTCATTCTTGAAGGCCCAAGTGGAAGCCACAGCTCTAGTAGAATGAGCTGAAATTCTTTCAGGAGGCTGCTGTCCAGCAGTCTCATAAGCTAAACGAATTATGCTACGAAGCCAAAAAGAAAGAGAGGTAGCAGAAGCTTTTTGACCTCTCCTCTGCCCAGAGTAAACGACAAACAGAGAAGACGTTTGTCGAAATTCCTTAGTTGCCTGTAAGTAAAATTTTAGAGCACGGACTACATCCAGGTTGTGCAGTAGACGTTCCTTCTTCGAAGAAGGATTTGGGCACAAAGAAGGAACAACAATCTCTTGATTGATATTCCTGTTAGTAACTACCTTAGGTAAGAACCCAGGTTTAGTACGCAGAACTACCTTATCCGAATGAAAAATCAAATAAGGAGAATCACAATGTAAGGCTGATAATTCAGAGACTCTTCGAGCCGAGGAAATAGCCATTAAAAATAGAACTTTCCAAGATAACAACTTGATATCAATGGAATGAAGGGGTTCAAACGGAACGCCCTGTAAAACATTAAGAACAAGGTTTAAACTCCATGGTGGAGCAACAGTTTTAAACACAGGCTTAATCCTGGCCAAAGCCTGACAAAAAGTCTGGACGTCAGGAACTTCTGACAGACGTTTGTGTAACAGAATGGACAGAGCTGAGATCTGTCCCTTTAATGAACTAGCAGATAAACCCTTTTCTAAACCTTCTTGTAGAAAAGACAATATCCTAGGAATCCTAACCTTACTCCAAGAGTAACCTTTGGATTCACACCAATATAGGTATTTACGCCATATCTTATGGTAAATCTTTCTGGTAACAGGTTTCCTAGCCTGTATTAAGGTATCAATAACTGACTCAGAAAACCCACGTCTTGATAAAATCAAGCGTTCAATTTCCAAGCAGTCAGCTTCAGAGAAGTTAGATTTTGATGTTTGAAGGGACCCTGTATGAGAAGGTCCTGTTTCAGAGGTAGAGACCAAGGTGGACAGGATGACATGTCCACCAGGTCTGCATACCAAGTCCTGCGTGGCCACGCAGGTGCTATTAGAATCACTGATGCTCTCTCTTGTTTGATTCTGGAAATCAATCGAGGAAGCATCGGGAAGGGTGGAAACACGTAAGCCATCCTGAAGTCCCAAGGTGCTGTCAGGGCATCTATCAGGACTGCTCCTGGATCCCTGGATCTGGACCCGTAACGAGGAAGCTTGGCGTTCTGTCGAGACGCCATGAGATCTATCTCTGGTTTGCCCCAACGTCGAAGTATTTGGGCAAAGACCTCCGGATGGAGTTCCCACTCCCCCGGATGAAAAGTCTGACGACTTAAGAAATCCGCCTCCCAGTTCTCCACTCCCGGGATGTGGATTGCTGACAGGTGGCAAGAGTGAGACTCTGCCCAGCGAATTATCTTTGATACTTCCATCATAGCTAGGGAGCTTCTTGTCCCTCCCTGATGGTTGATGTAAGCTACAGTCGTGATGTTGTCCGACTGAAACCTGATGAACCCCCGAGTTGTCAACTGGGGCCAAGCCAGGAGGGCATTGAGAACTGCTCTCAATTCCAGAATGTTTATTGGCAGGAGACTCTCCTCCTGACTCCATTGTCCCTGAGCCTTCAGAGAATTCCAGACGGCACCCCAAACTAGAAGGCTGGCGTCTGTTGTTACAATTGTCCAGTCTGGTCTGCTGAATGGCATCCCCCTGGACAGATGTGGCCGAGAAAGCCACCATAGAAGAGAATTTCTGGTCTCTTGATCCAGATTCAGAGAAGGGGATAAGTCTGAGTAATCCCCATTCCACTGACTTAGCATGCACAGTTGCAGTGGTCTGAGGTGTAAGCGTGCAAAGGGAACTATGTCCATTGCCGCTACCATTAAGCCGATTACCTCCATGCATTGAGCCACTGACGGGTGTTGAATGGAATGAAGGGTGCGGCAAGCACTTTGAAGTCTTGTTAGCCTGTCCTCTGTCAGGTAAATCTTCATTTCTACAGAATCTATAAGAGTCCCCAGGAAGGGAACTCTTGTGAGTGGAACGAGTGAACTTTTCTTTTCGTTCACCTTCCATCCATGTGACCTTAGAAATGCCAGTACTAACTCTGTATGAGACTTGGCAGTTTGAAAGCTTGAAGCTTGTATCAGAATGTCGTCTAGGTATGGAGCTACCGAGATTCCCCGCGGTCTTAGTACCGCCAGAAGAGCGCCCAGAACCTTTGTGAAGATTCTTGGAGCTGTAGCCAATCCGAATGGAAGAGCCACAAACTGGTAATGCCTGTCTAGGAAGGCAAACCTTAGGTACCGGTAATGATCTTTGTGAATCGGTATGTGAAGGTAAGCATCTTTTAAATCTACAGTGGTCATGTACTGACCCTCTTGGATCATAGGTAAAATTGTCCGAATAGTCTCCATCTTGAACGATGGAACTCTTAGGAATTTGTTTAGGATCTTTAAGTCCAGGATTGGTCTGAAAGTTCCCTCTTTTTTGGGAACCACAAACAGATTTGAGTAAAACCCCTGTCCCTGTTCCGATCGTGGAACTGGATGGATTACTCCCATTAACAAGAGCTCTTGTACGCAGCGTAGAAACGCCTCTTTCTTTGTCTGGATTGTTGACAACCTTGACAGATGAAATCTCTCTCTTGGAGGAGAGTATTTGAAGTCCAGAAGGTATCCCTGAGATATTATCTCTAGCGCCCAGGGATCCTGGACATCTCTTGCCCAAGCCTGGGCGAAGAGAGAAAGTCTGCCCCCCACTAGATCCGATCCCGGATCGGGGGCCCTCAATTCATGCTGTTTTAGGGGCAGCAGCAGGTTTCCTGGTCTGCTTGCCCTTGTTCCAGGACTGGTTGGGTTTCCAGCCTTGTCTGTAGCGAGCAACAGCTCCTTCCTGTTTTGGTGCAGAGGAAGTTGATGCTGCTCCTGCTTTGAAATTACGAAAGGAACGAAAATTAGACTGTCTAGCCTTAGCTTTGGCTTTGTCCTGAGGCAGGGCATGGCCTTTACCTCCTGTAATGTCAGCGATAATCTCTTTCAACCCGGGCCCGAATAAGGTCTGCCCTTTGAAAGGTATATTAAGCAATTTAGACTTAGAAGTAACATCAGCTGACCAGGATTTTAGCCACAGCGCCCTGCGTGCCTGAATGGCGAATCCTGAATTTTTCGCCGTAAGTTTAGTAAGATGTACTACGGCCTCCGAAATGAATGAATTAGCTAGTTTAAGGACTCTAAGCCTGTCCTTAATGTCGTCCAGAGTAGCTGAACTAATGTTCTCTTCCAGAGACTCAATCCAGAATGCCGCTGCAGCCGTGATCGGCGCAATGCATGCAAGGGGTTGCAATATAAAACCTTGTTGAACAAACATTTTCTTAAGGTAACCCTCTAATTTTTTATCCATTGGATCTGAAAAAGCACAGCTATCCTCCACCGGGATAGTGGTACGCTTAGCTAAAGTAGAAACTGCTCCCTCCACCTTAGGGACCGTTTGCCATAAGTCCCGTGTGGTGGCGTCTATTGGAAACATTTTTCTAAATATCGGAGGGGGTGAGAACGGCACACCGGGTCTATCCCACTCCTTAGTAACAATTTCAGTAAGTCTCTTAGGTATAGGAAAAACCTCAGTACTCGCCGGTACCGCAAAATATTTATCCAACCTACACATTTTCTCTGGTATTGCAACTGTGTTACAATCATTCAGAGCCGCTAACACCTCCCCTAGTAATACACGGAGGTTTTCCAGTTTAAATTTAAAATTTGAAATATCTGAATCCAGTCTGTTTGGATCAGAACCGTCACCCACAGAATGAAGTTCTCCGTCCTCATGCTCTGCCACCTGTGACGCAGTGTCTGACATGGCCCTAATATTATCAGCGCACTCTGTTCTCACCCCAGAGTGATCACGCTTACCTCTTAGTTCTGGTAATTTAGCCAAAACTTCAGTCATAACAGTAGCCATATCCTGTAATGTGATTTGTAATGGCCGCCCAGATGTACTCGGCGCTACAATATCACGCACCTCCCGAGCGGGAGATGCAGGTACTGACACGTGAGGCGAGTTAGTCGGCATAACTCTCCCCTCGTTGTTTGGTGAAATTTGTTCAATTTGTACAGATTGACTTATTTAAAGTAGCATCAATACAGTTAGTACATAAATTTCTATTGGGCTCCACTTTGGCATTGCAACAAATGACACAGGTATCTTCCTCTGAATCAGACATGTTTAACACACTAGCAAATAAACTTGCAACTTGGAATACAATTCAATTAGAATAATATTAAAAACGTACTGTGCCTTTAAGAAGCACAGAAGATCTATGACAGTTGAAAATTAATAAATTGAAACAGTTATAGCCTCAATCCTTATAAACAACACAATTTTAGCAAAGGTTTAATCCCATTAGCAAAGATAACAAATTCTGAAAGCAGGAAACAAATTACAGAATAAACATTTTTTATCTCAGTCAACTATGATTCTCACAGCTCTGCTGGGAGAAATTACCTCCCTCAAAATAAGTTTTGAAGACCCCTGAGCTCTGTAGAGATGAACCGGATCATGCAGGAAATACAATGAGCTGCTGACTGAAATATCTGATGCGTAGCAAAAGCGCCAAAAAACGGCCCCTCCCCCTCACACACAGCAGTGAGAGAGAACAGAAACTGTCAGAAAAAAGATTAAGCAACTGCCAAGTGGAAAAATAGTGCCCAAACATTTATTCACTCAGTACCTCAGCAAATGAAAACTATTTTACATTCCAGCAAAAACGTTAAACATAATTTCTAGTTATTAAACAGCTTTATGTACTTCTTACAGTGTAATTCTAGTGAAGTACCATTCCCCAGAATACTGAAGTGTAAAGTATACATACATGACATTATATCGGTATGGCAGGATTTTCTCATCAATTCCATTGTTAGAAAATAAAAGCTGCTACATACCTCTATGCAGATTCATCTGCCCGCTGTCCCCTGATCTGAAGTTTACCTCTCCTCAGATGGCCGAGAAACAGCAATATGATCTTAACTACTCCGGTTAAAATCATAGCAAAAACTCTGGTAGATTCTTCTTCAAACTCTGCCAGAGAGGTAATAACACACTCCGGTGCTATTTTAAAATAACAAACTTTTGATTGAAGATATAAAACTAAGTATAATCACCATAGTCCTCTCACACATCCTATCTAGTCGTTGGGTGCAAGAGAATGACTGGGAGTGACGTAGAGGGGAGGAGCTATATGCAGCTCTGCTGGGTGAATCCTCTTGCACTTCCTGTTGGGGAGGAGTAATATCCCAGAAGTAATGATGACCCGTGGACTGATCACACTTAACAGAAGAAATGAGTGTATACTGTCCCATTAACTTATATTTATGATATAACAAAAGACTTAGTATAATCCAAATTCTAATATAGTTTACACATTGGAATGTCCCTTTCAATGGGGGTTAAAGCCCATTCTGTAATTTGTTGGACCACGGCATTTTTGCTTTACTTACCCATAACAGTTTAACCCCTTTTTCTTATAAACAAAAGAGAATAAAATTACTTAATACAAGACACATGCATTCAGCTATCTGTTTGCAAAATGTCAAATATAGCCGCAGGTAGAGGCATTCACCTCTTTCTAGAGCCAGATTTAATTGTATTAAAGTCCAACACACAAATCCATATCTTTGTGTGTTGCACTTTCACACAAATAAATCTTGTGCCTGGAAAGAGCTGAATGCCACTACCATTGGCCATATTCCACATTCATTTAGGAAACAAATGGGCAAATGCGCATATCTACACAATACTGTAATAGCAATAATACAAGTAGGATAGCCGTGCCTTATTGTGGGCAACTTTGGGGGGGGGGGGGTGTATATACTGGAAAAGGGCTGACGTTACATTGTAAAAAACTATTTTTCAATCATATTTCTTAGTGTGCAGTTTTAAAGGGATAGAAAGGTTAATAGTAAAATATGCATGGGTACATTTCAGTTTGAAATATAAGCATTATTACAATACACTTCCATTAGCAAAAATGCTTCTAGTAAAAGTTACTGTTTCATTGCATTATATGCACATATCCTGTAAAGGCCTGTGCACCACTATTCAAACCCCACACCTTCTCAGAGAGCTGGTGGTGGTATGTATTGCTTTTGAAGACAGAATTTGTGTCATACAAGCCACTGCTGACTCTCTGAGAAGGTGTGGTGTTTGAATACTGGTGCATGGGCCTTTACAGGATAAGTGCGTATGATGCAGAAAAAACAGTAATAACTTTTACTAGAAGCATTTTTGCTAGTGGAAGTATATTGCAAAAATGCTTGTATTTTAAACTGAAGTACACCCATGCACGCCTAATAATTTTTTTTTACCTTTCTATGCCTTTAAAACGTTTACTGCCCATTTAATAAAATACTCATCACCAATATTACGTTATAGTTTTTTCCATTAAGCAACGTAAAAAACAAAATCCACTAAAATATCATCCAGCATAGATCATATACCTCATTTTGTTCAGTTCTTCTGTTCCGGAGTGTTACTTGAGATTTCGGCCTTCCCCTCAGAGGTTCTCTCTTCTCAAATGTCAGGTCTATCTTGGGATCTGAAAATTAAATATCACTTAACTAATGCTGTGAGACCATTTAAACATCAAAAAAACCAAAGGTTTATAACTTTTGAAATTGTGTTACGAGCAAACCAAGAAGATCAGTATGTTATTGTCTTTCTTTACCTAAATATTAGCTTATTTTTCTATGGAGTGCACAGTGTAGCATGCTGCACACTTAAGTTTTGCCTTATTTCACAATAGGGAATAAAAACACCATATACACACAACCACCATATACACACACACACACACACACACACTTATTAAAGAACAAAAAAACAAAAATATGTCTAAGTATTTTGGTTGGCTCCTACACTTCTAGAATTCATTTCTTAAAGGGCCATAATACCCAAATGTTTCAACATTTGAAAGTGATGCAGTATAGCTGTAAAAAGCGGACTAGAAAATATCACCTGAACATCTCTATGTAAAAAAGAAAGATATTTTACCTCAAAAGTTCCTCAGTAGCCACATCCCATTGTAAAGGATTTCTAAGCAGCATTTTAGTGTGTCTGTCCTGGGACAGCTTAGGGGATAAGCCTTGTGCACTCTCGTATCATTTCCCTATTCAGCTTACTATGAAATCTCATGAGAGTTAAGTCAAATCTCATGAGATCACAGTAAAAGAGTTCATGACCTCAGCACTCCTGATGCTGATTGGCTGCTGTTTATTTCTTCATTTTTTTTTTTTTACCTGCAGCTGGGAGCAGCTGAGTATAACTTTTTACACAGAACTTACTCTGCTGAGCTGAGGAGATTGTGAGGTAAAATATCTTCCTTTCTTACATAGAGATGCTCAGGTGATATTTTCCTGTCAGCTTTTTAGTTATACTGCATCAGTTTCAAATGATTTAGCATATGAGTATTATGTCCCTTTAAGCCCTGACTTACCTTTTCTGCAATGTGTTGTTCCCTGTACCGCACTGGAGATCAGGAAGTGAGAGGAAATTTAAAAAAGAGGAATGTAGCAAATATTTCCATTGAGATAGAACGGAACAGTGACACCCGCAGGCAGAAATTAAAAGTGCAGGTAATTTTTTTTTTAACTCACACTGCCGTTCTTTCTGCAGAGATCCTCCAGTTTCTGCGATAAGAACTTGGGGCCTACACTAACAGTTTTTCTAGATTTTGGGTAGTAACCCATATAGTTCTGATATAGCAAGTTGAACTATTAATCAGTAACAGTATCGTGCATAATTTTAATTTCCAAATTTTTACAAAGTTAATGTCTCTATTCAAATAGGTTTACTTTTGTACCTGTTAGTATAGGTCACTTTATCTTGTTCTTACTTTACATTTTTATTTGATAAGACAAAACACTGCTCCTGTATGCTCTGTGTATAATTGTACATTTACCCCGCACTATTGTGCATCAGTTTAACATGATATGTTAAGACATATTACAAACATGACTTTTCATATCCATTATTGCACATTTCAAGTGCAACCAGCAACGATTTCTTGTGCACTATAATAGTTGTACCAATGAAATTGCTTATATTTGAGAAATATTTGTATTGTTTATACCAATAAGCCATTGTCACATACGTTTTATATTCTTTATTGCATATCTGTTATGTACCGCTTGTGATATATACAATAGGTCATGGATATTTTTAAACGTCAATTCTGTATTGTAATTTGTCAGCCTGTATTTTTACATGTATGACCCAATTATCAGCACTTTAATATATCGAGGAATTCAGTATATACTCCTTACTGATTTCTTCCGTGCTGTGGACACGGACAATTACTGTGCAGTAGCGCCAAACTTTTATCCAATCAACTCGTTTCATAGGGTTTTTAAGAGTAGTATGGGTGTGCACAAACTAGGCTATGATTACAGGACTCTCCCGAAACGCGTAAGCCTCTGTGCTGCGCTTTTCAGTGTTTTTTGTATTCTGGTGGCTTGGTTTACAGCTGTATTTTTAGGTGTTTCAATAAACATAAGTTTTATATTTCACTAACATAGCGTGCAACTACTTTGTTTTAATAACCACACTTCCAGCATCGCCAGAGAACTGCGAGTTCCGCACTGGTGGTTGACGATAATGATTTTGTCCGATTTAAATCAAATACAAAGGACAGAAGGCTACTAGGGACACAACAGAAGAGCATTGAACATGGCCCTCAACTCAAGAATGTTGATCGGGAGAATTGCTTCCTCTGGTCACAGGTTCCCTGAGCTTTCAGAGAACTCCACACAGCACCCCAGCCTGTCAAACTCTGATCTGTTATAATTTCCCAGAATAGGCCCAGGAAGCACATGCCCTGGAGAATGGGTTCCTGAGGCATCCACCAGGATAGAATCTGGTCTCTGGATAAAGAGACATTACCTGAGACAGGTCTAAGTGATTTCCATTCCATTGCCTGAGCATACATTACTGTAGAGGTCTTAGATGAAAGCGGGCAAAAGGAATAGCGTCTGAAGCCATAACCATAAGACCTACCACCTCCATGCATTGAGACACCAAAGGCCGAGAAGCGGATTGAAGTAGATGGCAGGCAGCCTGAAGCTTCTCCCTGCATTGCTCTGTGAGATAAACATGCATGCTGATAGAGTCTGATGATGATCCCTAGGAAGTTCACTCTTGTGTTGGGAATAAAATAACTTTTTTCCAGGTTTAATTTTCAACCATGCGCCGGAAGATACTATAGTAACTTCTCTGTGCGATATATCGCTAAATGTAAAGATGGCGCCTGAACCAAGATGTCATCCAAGTATGGTGCTACCGCAATGCCCTGTAGTTTAACTAAAGCAAGGAGAGCCCCCAATACTTTTGTAAAAATCCTAGCCGTAGCTAGGCCGAATAGAAGAGGTATGAATTGTTAATGCTTGTCCAGAAAAGCAAAAAGGAAGGTACTGGCAATGATCTCGATAAATTGGAATATGAAGGTATGCATCCTTCATATCTATGGTAGCCATGAATTTATCTTCTTGCACGAGAAGTAGGATGGACCTGATGGGAAGAAAGGAGCAAAAACCGTCCCATACGACATCCCCTTCTAGATTTCTTATCTTGGGGTAGAAGGGCACACTTTCCGCCAGTGCTAGTAGAAACTATGCAATCCAGTCCCGGGCCAAATAAGGATTTCCCCTTAAAAGGTCAAAGAAAGTAACAGACTTGGAGACCATGTCTGTTGACCAAGACTTTAGCCAGAGAGCCCTCCTAGCTAGCACAGCAAATCCAGAGTTCTTGGTACCGAAACAAATGAATTGAACATGGCATCACAAATGAAGGAATTGGCCGTTTTTAGGGCCTGAATGTGCTCTTTGATATCCTCCAAAGGGGATTCTACCAAAATCAGTTCTGATAAGGGAGTCTCACCAAAAGTGGCAGCCCCAGCCACTGCAGCAATGCCTATAGCTGGTTTGAAAAGTAAAGGAAGGCCTTTCTCAGATATTCTAATTTCCTATCCAAAGGGTCCTTTAAAAGATGTGCTATCTTCGTACGGGATCTTAGTGCGTTTAGCCAGGATGGAAACGGCGCCGTCTACCTTACGGACAGTATTCCACACTTTCAAATTACTATTTGGCACAAGAAACATTCTTTTGGAGGAGAAAATGGAACACCAGGTTTTTCCCCACTCCTTAGTTATAATGTCCACCACAACTGGGAACACTTCAGGGGTTTTCAACTTGTGGGTTTATACTCAGGTACTGTCCAATGAGATGAGGGTTAGCCCTTGAAAACGGGCGCTTGTTTTTAACAATTTTTATCAGCTAAGACTACGGCTCCTTAGCCGAAACGCGTTAGCTGTTTGGCACCTTTTATCTATCCTTGGACAACCAGCTGCTGTCAGTGTTCATTGAGCATTGATGTACAACAACGGTTTTTGTCAATAAAGGACTCTGTGCTCTATATTATTATCAGTGTTCTGGAATAAACGCTGTTTTCACATCAGCCGGTACTCCTGTCCTTTTTGTCTTTTGCTCTATTACCACTGGATCCTTTGACAGTGAGCACGGACGAGGTTTTCCATAGCGGAGTGCCTCCTTCCCTCCCCCACTCCCGGATTGGACGGATAAGATATCAGGCGGTGACGTCCAGGGCTGCCGATCAATCGCGTGAGCCGCACGCGTCTGAGGAGGGTGTGGTCTGTGTGGAAGCAAGTAGCTGGCGGAATTGAGGATTTCCAGGGCACCCCGGGCGATAAGGTATCGCAGGACAGGAGAAGGTCCTCGGTGAGTAAGGACCACTGACATCCTGTGCCCAGAGACCAGATCGGAGGAAACACAGATCACCCCAAGGACCGGACGCGGTAAGTCGGCCCTTTTCTGAGTCACACTGTTCCATGAGCCTGTAGAACTGTTTGGTACTTTTATACTCAGGTACGCCTAATGTATTTAAAACCTCTGATATTACTTTTAGCATTGAAACAGTCCCTTTAAGAGTCTCCAAAGGATGAAAGTTCTCCTTCAGAGATAGCCAAGGTTTCAACATCAGAAAGTTGTATATGGCTGACTACTGCAGCTCCAACAGAACTGCTGGTTCTAGACTCAGAGGAACAGTGCTTATCCTTCCTCTTCCTTTAAAGGACCAGTCAACACTGTAGATTTGCATAATCAAGAAATGCATGATAAGAAGACAATGCAATAGCACTTAGACATAACTTTGCAATTTATTTAACAAAAATCTATTACTCATTTGAAGTTCAGACTATTTCCACTCCCCCTGTATCATGTGACAGTCATCAACCAATCACAAATGCATATACGTATATGCTTTGAATTCTTGCACATGCTCAGTAAGAGTTGGTGACTCAAAAAGTATAAATATAAAAAGACTGTGCACATTTTGTTAATGGAAGTAAATTGGAAAGTTGTTTAAAATTGCATGCTTTATTTAAATCATGAAGTTTCATTTTGACTTGAGTGTCCCTTTAACTAGCATAGCACTCAGGGCAGCAGAAACCCCACATTGTAACTGGGCTGCAGAATCATGGGTAAAAAGATTCCACCCCGGATTGTATTTGAGAGGACAGCATGTGCAGGAATAGGGGGTCGCAGTTTGCGGTTGTAGTACTGGCATATATGGGCATACTAAGGTCTGCAAGTACGCAGAACAGATGTAAGGCATCAACTGCATAATTGAGCAGGACGACAGTATGTAACCTGCATAGCATGAATTTATTAGAATTTAAATAAGAGAATAGGGCAATTGTCCTCCTGACTAGGTTCTATCAGAGTCATCCATAATGTACTATGGGACAGAAACTACAATTAATACTAATGATACATCAAAAAGGCAGGGATGGCGCCAAAAATGCCTGGGCGGGAGCCTGTAACCTGCCCGATGCCGCAGGCGATATGTGCATGAGAATAGCTGCCAGACAGCGCGAGTAAAAACTATTTGTTGCCCGATTACATCAATGCTCCTCCTGCAGGAGCCGGATAATAGCGTGGGTTTTCTGGGGGCATGAGTCTAAAAACATAGCCCCTTCTTACAAAGCTGTCCCATATCACATGGCAGCGGCATGCACCAGGTTTGAATGGCAAGTCCAGTCGGAGGACCCGGTGCCACTTCTGAGTGTGGTATTGTGCCCCCATAAGAATTGCGATCTCTAACCAGAAGGTCCCTTTCCTCCAGATTGCCCCTTAGATTACTGTAGTAATAAAGTTTACTAGTTAGCCCCCTCTGCTGTGAGGGTCCCTATAAACTAGTCTGCTGGCAATCTGACTGCTTACCATATCTCATTAGACAACAAGCCATTAGAGGGGGAATATAATAAAATCAGGACTTAACCAGCTTCTGACATCCAAAAGGAGTCTTGTAACACAATGGAAAATTAGTGTAACTAACACTGTTTGCCTAAAAAGGAAGGATAGCAGAAGACCACTGGAAGAGGCATAGGAACTACCCTGCGACATCCAGAAGCTAATATGCACCAAAACTCCACTAAGAGGATTACATGGCATTCAACAACTTGCCTGCCTTCTCTTGCAGGAAACAAAACAGAATCTTCAGCAGAGCACCTCTGTCTGCCTACCTCCATGAACTAGGCAAAGACTACCACTGAGAGGGTAGGGAAGTGGTAGGGATATTTTAATGCTCTGCTTGGGGTGTCTGCCTCCTCCTAGTGGCCAGGTGAAGTATTTCCTATAGGTTATGGATGAAATGTGTGGACCCTCACTGCCATTAGAAAGAAATACCCACCCCCCTCTAACAGATGTTAATGAGATATTTTGGGTATCACGTCCTTTAAGCAGATATTTTCAAATAATTTGCTTAACTGTTGATACAGTACCTTCTTCATTGTCACTATAATGCTCAGAATCTGTGTTTCCATTTTGATTGCCACTGTCTGCTGAAGAACCTACTGTAAGAAGGTTTGAAGAAACAATGGAACCTTGCTCCTTCAGTTTTAGAAGTCTCTGCTGATAAATCTTTCTCGTATTATCTGAAAAACACAATAAAAATTATGTAATTATTTTTGGAATTCCTTTGTGACCTGTAATGAGGGCTAGATACAGGCATGTATTAAGTACTGCTTCCTTCCGACAAACATTTGAACAAAAAGCTTCATTAAAGCTAGAGTTAGATACTATGAATGTTATGATTGTGTGTGCATGCAGCCAAAAAGCCTTTTTATATTATTAATTATAAAATAACTGCTGAGCCATTTCCACCCTTGTGCCTAGCTATTTTAGTTTTTAGATGCTGTTCACAATAAGACTCTACTGTATGCCATTTTCAATGAGAAATCCCTTTTTTTTCTTAAAAGGGACAGTCTACTTTTTTTTTTTTTTTTTTACAAAGATAGATAATCCCTTTATTACCCATTCCCCAGTTTTGCATAACCAACACTATTATATTAATACTTGTATCTAAGCCTCTGCAGACTGACCCCTTATCTCAGTTCTTTTGACAGACATGCATTTTAGCCAATGAGTGCAGACTCAGATAACTCAAGGAGTGAGCACAATGTTATCTATATGACACACATGAACTACAGTGTGTCAAAATGCACTTAGATAAGAGGCAGTTTAACGGCTTAGAAATCAGCACATGAGCCTATCTAGGTTTAGCTTTCCACAAAGAATTTCAAAAGAACAAAGCAAAATTTGAAAATAAAAGTAAATTAAAAAGTTGTCTAAAATTGCATGCCCTATTGGAATCATGAAAGTTTAATTTTGACTAGACTGTCCCTTTAAGGAAACCCAGCAGATGCAAACGTTACAATACAAATTCTTCGAATAAAACACTTTTGTAAAAAATATTTGGGCTCTTGATAAAGATGATATAGATGGTTGAAACGTGTTGGGCTAAATAAAATTGTATTGATATAAAGTTCACACTATGGAGCTGCAATCTGAATACAGCTTTTAACAAACCTACTGAATCTCGGAATAAAATGGAAAGTATACACAAAAACAAATATGGGCTACTTAAAGGTCCAGTCAACATAGTAGATTTGCATAATCAACAAATGCAAGATAAGATAATGCAATAGCACAGTCTGAACTTCAAATGAGTAGTAGATTTTTTTTCTGACAATTTTAAAAGTCATGTCTTTTTCCACTACCCCTGTACCATGTGACAGCTATCAGCCAATCACAAATGCATACACGTACCATGTGACAGCCATCAGCCATTCTCAAATGCATACACACTTATTCTTGCACATGCTCAGTAGGAGTTGGTGACTCAAAAAGTGTAAATATAAAAAGACTGTGCACATTTTGTTAAAGGAAGTAAATTCGAAAGTTGTTTAAAATGTCATGCTCTATCTGAATAATGAAAGTTTAATTTTGATTGAGTGTCCCTTTAAAGTACCAGTCAACAAATTTGCATAATCAACAAATGCAAGATAACAAGACAATGCAATAGCACTTAGTCTGAACTTCAAATGAGTAGTAGATTTTTGTATAACAAATTTCAAAGTTATGTATATTTCCACTCCCCTTGTACCATGTGATGGCAATCAGCCAATCACAAATGCATATATGTATAGTCTGAATTCTTGCACATGCTTAGTAGGATCTGGTGACTCAAAAATTGTAAATATAAAAGACTGTGCACATTTTTCTTAATGGAAGTAAATTGGAAAGTTGTTTAAAATCACATGCTGTATCTGAATCATGAAAATGTAATTTAACCTGAGTATCCCTTTAAATAAAGTTTTTGATGTAGACTAAGTTTGTAATTGACACGCATTTAGCAATTTTGCTCCTAAAGCAGGTAAAAATGAGGAAGAAAATTGCAGTGCTTTCACTGCAAATGTATACATATGTCATACACACTAGAGCTCTAGGATTTTTCCCTCACTCCATAACCAGCATGCTTACAGCCAGCCCCCCCTGCAAGACTTTTGTGTATACTGTCCCTTTCATTCCTAGTGAATATTTTCCATTTAGTATTCACTTTGGGTCTGGCGTTCTGCACTATTGTGAATTCTTCCATAGTGTTGCCATGAAGCTGCATACCCTTTTGGGATTATGTATGAACATAGGGGTTCTATGCAAATAAGTGGACATTTATTCATGCCAGGTGATCACTATTATCACACCAATCACCTAGCTATTAACAATATTAAAAGGGTTTTATTTTTCAGAGGTTTAAAAATTCTAACCGCCAACACACACTGTTAAAGAGCAGATTAAGTTCAAGTTGGGAGTTTCTAGGACTTTAGGGAGCTGAGATCATGAGGTTTGTATACTAACCCCTCCATCCAGCTCTCTTTAGCCCTGTTGTGCTTAAAATTGCATGTTCCATCTGAATCATGAAAGAAAAAATGTTGGGCTTAGTATCCCTTTAACTGTCATAAAATAACGTTTCTATATTGTAGTATGGAGACATACCTAAAATAGGGCCAGGTTTCATCCCATGCTTAATAAGTTCCTCTTTAAGAGCCTCATCACTTAAATCTGTAACATCAAAATCTTCTTCTTTCTCTAATGCTTTTGGCTTGTCTGTTTTCTTTGCTGCTTTCTGGAGGGGAAAAAAGGATAACACAGTCAAATACTAAAAGGACCATTAAGTACAATTTACAATCAACAAAATGTATAATAAAAAATTCAACAGCACTTAGTCTGAATTTCAAATGAGTAGTAGATTATTTTTCTAACAAATTTCACAGTTATGTCTATTTCCGCTCCTCCTGTATCATGCGACAGCCAATCACAAATGCATATATGTATATTCTGTGAATTCCTGCACATGCTCAGTGATTTAAAAGATCTAAATATAAAAAGACTCCAATTGTACGCTCTATATAGAGTTAATTCTTGCACATGCTCAGTATGAGCTAGTGTGCATCTAAAACTATTGTGCACATTTTGATAATGGAAGTGAATTTTAAAGTTGTTTAAAATTGCGTGCGCTATCCGAATAATGAAAGTTTAATTTTGAATATTGTGTCCCTTTAATGCAAGCTTATTGAGTCCTTAAAGTTATATGAAACCCAAACTTTTTCTTTTGTGATTCAGAGCATACAAACTATTAAAGCGATACCTAGGTGTCGGGAGCCCTACATAGCAGGAAATAGTGCCGACATCTAGTTCTCCATAGTTGTGCACACCCTGGAACTTTTTTTTCAAGAAAATAAACATTTGATAATAAAAGTAAATTAGAAAGTTGTTTAACCCCTTAACGACCGAGGACGTGCAGGGTACGTCCTCAAAAAAAAGGCAGTTAATGCCTGAGGACGTACCCTGCACGTCCTCAGTGTGGAAAGCAGCTGGAAGCGATCCTGCTCGCTTCCAGCTGCTTTCCGGTTATTGCAGTGATGCCTCGATATGGAGGCATCCTGCAATAACTCTAGATGGCCATCCGATGCAGAGAGAGCCACTCTGTGGCCCTCTCTGCACCGGACATCGATGGCCGGTATCGTTGGTGGGTGGGAGCCGACTTGGGAGGCGGGTGGGCGGCCATCGATGGGCCGGGTAATGTAGAGGGGGGCGGGATCGGGGGCAGGGCCGATGGGGGCGCTACACTACAGAAAATATAACTATGTATAAAAGTTTGAGAAAGGGGTATTTAATTTCAAGAAAATATAAATCAAAGGTATCTAGGAGGGGGTGGGGGGTTGGTCTTTGGTGGGGCAGGGAGCTACACTACAGAAAAGGGGAAAAATTAAAAAAAAATCAGCAATTTTATTCTAAACTGGGTACTGGCAGACAGCTGCCAGTACCCAAGATGGCGGCCATTAAGACAGAGGGGGAGAGTTAGAGAGCTGTTTGGTGGGGGATCAGTCAGGTTGGGGGCTAAAGGGGGGTCCTACAGAGCAGCATATGTAAATATGCCTTTTCTTTTTTTAAAAAAAAAAGCCCAAATATAGCTTTTATTTTAGTACTGGCAGTTTCTGCCAGTACTTAAGATGGCGGGGACAATTGTGGGGTGGGGGAGGGGAAGAGAGCTGTTTGGGAGGGATCAGGGGGTCTGATGTTTCAGGTGGGAGGCTAAGCTCTACACTAAAGCTAAAATTAACCCTGCAAGCTCCCTAATTAACCCCTTCACTGCTAGCCATAATACGTGTGATGCGCATTTAGCGGCCTAAGTACCAAAAAGCAACGCCAAAGCCATATGTGTCTGCTATTTCTGAACAAAGGGGATCACAGAGAAAAATTTACAACCATTTATGCCATAATTGCACAAGCTGTTTGTAAATAATTTCAGTGAGAAACAAAAAGTTTGTGAAAAAGGGAACTTTTTTTTTTATTTGATCGCATTTGGCGGTGAAATGGTGGCATGAAATATACCAAAATGGGCCTAGATCAATACTTTGGGTTGTCTGCTACACTAGACTAAAGCTAAAATTAACCCTACAAGCTCCCTAATTAACCCCTGCACTGCTGGGCATAATACACGTGTGGTGCGCAGCGGCATTCTAATTACCAAAAAGCAATGCCAAAGCCATATATGTCTGCTATTTCTGAACAAAGGGGATCCCAGAGAAAAATTTACAACAATTTATGCCATAATTGCACAAGCTGTTTGTAAATAATTTCAGTGAGAAACCGAAAGTTTGTGAAAAAGTGAACGATTTTTTGTATTTGATCGCATTTGGCGGTGAAATGGTGGCATGAAATATACCAAAATTGGCCTAGATCAATACTTTGGGATGTCTTCTAAAAAAAATATATACATGTCAAGGCATATTCAGGGATTCCTGAAAGATATCAGTGTCCCAATGTAACTAGCGCTAATCTTGAATAAAATGGTTTGGAAATAGCAAAGTGCTACTTGTATTTATGGCCCTATAACTTGCAAAAAAAGCAAAGAACATGTAAACATTGGGTATTTCTAAACTCAGGACAAAATTTAGAAAATATTTAGCATGGGTGTTTTTTGGTGGTTGTGGATGTGTAACAGATTTTGGGGGTCAAAGTTAGAAAAAGTGTGTTTTTTCCATTTTTTTCTCATTTTTTATAATAAATTATAAGATATGATGAAAATAATGGTATCTTTGGAAAGTCCATTTAATGGCGAGAAAAACGGTATATAATATGTGTGGGTACAGTAAATGAGCAAGAGGAAAATTACAGCTAAACACAAACACCGCAAAAATGTAAAAATAGCCTTGGTCCCAAACGGACAGAAAATGGAAAAGTGCTGTGGTCATTAAGGGGTTAAAAATCACATGGTCTGTCGGAATCATGAAAGCAAAATCTGGGGTTTTATGTCCCCACAACTATAATTCGGAAAAGCTGATGCAGTAGCACAAGTGCTGAATTTACAACACCTGATTCCAATTGCCTGCACAACTAAACAATTTTACTGTTATTGATCTCTCTGACTGAACCAGAACACGACAGAAAACGTAACCATTAGTTCTCTGTGGCTTACAAGCGGCTCCAGACATAGGAAAGCTACCTATCTAGAGAACACTTCAACAAAGAACAAGAAAACAAAGCAAATTTGATAATAGAAGTAAATTGGAAACTTTAAAATGGCACTCAATTTTCTGAATCATAAGAAAGAAAAAAAAATGTTGGGGCTCATGTCCCTTTAACCCCTCTGAGGGGGTTAGAGTTGCTAGTAAACGTTACATGCTCTAATGCACTATTTCTCAACTCCAGTCATCAAGTACTCCTAACAGGACAGATTTTCATATTTTAAAAGAACCAGTAAATAACAGTAGATTTGCATATTTAACAGATATGCGCTAAAAACCCAACGCAATACCCCTTAGTCTGAACTTCAAATAAGTAGTAGATGTTTTTTCTAACAAATTTCACAGTTATGTATATTTACGCTCCTCCTGTATCATGCGACAGCCAATCACAAATGCATATATGTATATTCTGTGAATTCCTGCACATGCTCAGTGATTTAAAAAGTGTAAATATAAAGAGACTCCAATTTTACTCCTATTAACAAAATGCGCAAAGTTGTTTAAATTGTATGCTCTATCTGAATCAGGAAAGTTTAATTTTGACATGAATGCCCCTTTAAAGTAAATGTAAAGTTGAATAAATTAGTGCCCGGGTTTTAAAAAATACTATTAAAAACAGGGGCACTTTCATTCATTAAACTTTACAATGTAGCATTTTTTTAATACTTACCTCATGCTGTCCAGCATATCGATGACAAAACCAATCGGAGGCCCATGTCGAAATATTGATTGGATGGTGATATTTGGCTGTTTTAAATGCAGATCTCGCTCAAACAAACATTAAAACATAAATAAAAAAATATTATATATGTTATTAGCTTATGATGATAGCATTCATTTTATAAATATATTTTTTCAGTGTACAGATACGTTTCCATTATTTTTTGTAACATAGATTGAAAAATACATTTATAAAATGAACGCTATCGTCACAAGCTAATACCATACAAATATTTTGTGGTTATGTTTTAATTATTTATGTTTGAGTGAGATCTCCACTCAAAACAGCGAAATATAAAGGCGGTAGGAAAAGCATACAGAGTAAGATCACTATTTTAACTTCAGCTTCCTTTTGAAACAAATATAGCATATATGAAAGTTCTCTATCTAGATGTAGGCTTGGTCGTACGTGTTAAGGAAGTAGGACAACGTAACAAGGTAGGGAAATATTACAGAACACTGGCTTCCTCCAATTGTTGCGTGACCTCACGTGCTTAACACCTATGGGGCACACGCCGGTTTTGTCATCGATATGCTGTACAGCATGAGAAGCGGGTGGAGGATCGCGGTCTGTGTTTCCTAAAGAAAAGGCAAGTATTTTTTTTTAAAAAAAGCTGCAATGTAAAGTTTAATGAATGAAAGTGCCCCTGTATTTAAAAATATTTTAAAAACTGGGCACTCATTCATTCAATTTAACTAGAGAACAGGTGAAATATTAATCTGATGGGTGAAAGCATATTATAAAACATTGTTACTGCCAACTGATTATTTCAACTATATAAAAAGGGAAACAAGTCATGCAGTTTGAAGAGACTATTCAATTTACTTCCATTATCAAATTGGGCAAATTATTTCTATATGCAGTACACACTTTGAGGCACCAGCTATTATTGAGCATGTGCAAGAGTTTGGTGTATACATATTATAGGACTCTGATTAGCTGATGGCTGTCACATGTCACAGGGGGTTAGCAAATTGAGATAAAGTTTGAAATTTGTCAGAAAACAAAAAACAATTCTACTGCTCGTGTAAATTATCTTTATTCTGTACTTGTTGATTATGCAATTCTACTGTATTTAAAGGAATATGAACCCCCCAAAAATATTTTGTGATTCAGAAATAAGATTTAAAAAAAAAAATTCCAATTTACTTCTATCAAATTTACTTTGTTCCTACAATATTGTTTGTTGAAGATACCTAAATAGGTAGGTCTGGAGGACTACATGGCAGGAAATAGTGCTGCCATTTAGTGCTCTTGCAAATAGACACGTGCATGCTCCTGAGCTTGTGTCCTTACCAAGAGAACAAAGAAAATTTGACAATAGAAGTAAATTAAAAACGTTTTTAAAGGGACATTAAACATTAAATAAATTCTAGATAGAATGATGCATTCAAAGAAAAGATTGGTCTGAGAATAAAATGTAGATGTATTGTTTACTTTCTTTGCTGTGGCCAATTAGGGACAGTTATGAATAGGTCACTAGAACGTACAACCAATGGCTGTGTGGAATATAAGTTTTCTGCACTTTCATTTTTAACAGGAACTGAAATGCTCACAATTTCAGAATGAAATCGAAGTAAAAAAATAGGGACACAAATAATGTAAGTAGTTTACCATCTCAAAGTGTGTAACGTCCCTTTAAGATTGCATGCTCTATCTGAATAATTTAAGAAAATGTTGGGTTTCAAGTCCCTTTAAAGTGATGGTAAATCCAAGAGAACAAACTCTAGGATTTACAATCATTAAAAATCAAGTGGAATTTAAGTGATCATATACAGTATGTAAAAAAAAAACAAAATGGTGCTAAACGCACTCTGAATGTGCCGTTCCACATCGCTAAACTCAGTTGCTCCAGCTGCCCACGGCTCAAAGCTCTTCTACCAATGAAGTGACGTTTGCACCTCTAAACCAATAGCCGTGCATGTCAACTGACAACGTTCTGTATGCACGCAGGGCTACTGGTTTAGAGGTGCAAACGTCATTTCATTGGTAGAAGAGCAATGTGCCGTGCGTGTCCGGAGCCGATGAGTTTAGCAATATGCAACGGCACATTCAGGGTGTGTTTAGCACCCCCCTTTTTTTTTTTTAACATATATGATCACTTAACCGCTTAATGACCACAGCACTTTTCCATTTTCTGTCCGTTTGGGACCAAGGCTATTTTTACATTTTTGAGGTGTTTGTGTTTAGCTGTAATTTTCCTCTTACTCATTTACTGTACCCACACATATTATATACCGTTTTTCTCGCCATTAAATGGACTTTCTAAAGATACCATTATTTTCATCATATCTTATAATTTACTATAAAAAATTTTTATAAAATATGAGGAAAAAATGGAAAAAAAACCACACTTTTTCTAACTTTGACCCCCAAAATCTGTTACACATCTACAACCACCAAAAAACACCCATGCTAAATAGTTTCTAAACTTTGTCCTGATTTTAGAAATACCCAATGTTTACATGTTCTTAGCTTTTCTTGTAAACTATAGGGCCATAAATACAAGTAGCACTTTGCTATTTCCAAACCATTTCTTTTCAAAATTAGCGCTAGTTACATTGGAACACTGATATCTGTCAGGAATACCTGAATATCCATTGACATGTATATATTTTTTTTTAGTAGACAACCCAAAGTATTGATCTAGGCCCATTTTGGTATATTTCATGCCACCATTTCACCGCCAAATGCAATCAAATACAAAAAATCGTTCACTTTTCACAAACTTTTGGTTTCTAACTTAAATTTTTTACAAACAGCTTGTGCAATTATGGCATAAATGGTTGTAAATTCTTCTCTGGGATCCCCTTTGTTCAAAAATAGCAGACATATGACTTTGGCGTTGCTTTTTGGTAATTAGAAGGCCGCTAAATGCCACTGCGCACCACACGTGTATTATGCCCAGCAGTGAAGGGGTTAATTAGGGAGCATGTAGGGAGCTTTTTGGGGAAGTTTTAGCTTTAGTGTAGTGTAGTAGACAACCCCAAGTATTGATCTAGGCCAATTTTGGTATATTTCATGCCACCATTTCACCGCCAAATGCAATCAAATTAAAAAAAAACGTTAATTTTTTCTCAATTTTAAGTTTCTCACTGAAATTATTTACAAACAGCTTGTGCAATTATGGCACAAATGGTTGTAAATGCTTCTCTGGGATCCCCTTTGTTCAGAAATAGCAGACATATATGGCTTTGGCATTGCTTTTTGGTAATTAGAAGGCCTCTAAATGCTGCTGCGCATCACACGTGTATTATGGCTAGCAGTGAAGGGGTTAATTATGTAGCTTGTAGGGAGCTTGCAGGGTTAATTTTAGCTTTAGTGTAGAGCTCAGCCTCCCACCTGAAACATCAGACCCCCTGATCCCTCCCAAACAGCTCTCTTCCCTCCCCCACCCCACAATTGTCCCCGCCATCTTATAAGTACTGGCAGAAACTCTGCCAGTACTAAAATAAAAGGTATTTGGCCCTTTAAAAAAAAAAAAAAAAAAAAAGCATATTTACATATGCTGATGTGTAGGATCCCCCCTTAGACCCCAACCTCACTGATCCCCCACCAAACAGCTCTCTAACCCTTCCCCTCTGCCTTAATGGGCGCCATCTTGGGTACTGGCAGCTGTCTGCTAGTACCCAGTTTTGTAAAAAAAATGTGCCTTTTTTTTTTAAAAAAAATGCCCTTTTCTGTAGTGTAGCTCCCCCTCCCACCAAGACCAACCCCCAACTCCTTCCAGGTCGCTTAGATTACATTTTTAATATTTGAATTGTATTAGTTTTTTTTTTTTAACTTTTTTTTTTTTAGTGTAGCGGTTCCCACCCGCTCCCACCCCGTGCACGCCCCCCCCCCCCCGTGCGCGCCCCCGTAGGTCCCGTCCCCGATCCCCTCAACACACAGCATCGATGGCCGCACACCCGCCTCCCACGTAAGCTCCCACCCACCAACGATACCGGCCATCGATGTCCGGTGCAGAGAGGGCCACAGAGTGGCTCTATCTGCATCGGATGGCCAAGGGGGGTTATTGCAGGATGCCTCCATATCGAGGCATCACTGCAATAACCGGAAAGCAGCTGGAAGCGAGCAGGATCGCTTCCAGCTGCTTTCCAGACCAAGGACGTACGCCACACGTCCTCGGTCATTAACTATTTTTTTTTTAGGACGTTTGGCGTACGTCCTTGGTCGTTAAGGGGTTAAAGGGGCAGTCTAGTCAAAATTAAACTTTCATGATTCAGATAGGGCATGCAATTTTAAACAACTTTCCAATTTACTTCTATTATTTAATTTGCTCAATTCTTTAGATATCCTTTGTTGAAGAAATAGCAATGCACATGTGTGAGCCAATCACACAAGGCCTCTATGTGCAGCAACCAATCAGCAGCTACTGAGCATATCTAGTGATATCAAGAGAATGAAGCAAATGAGATAATAGAAGTACATTAGAAAGTTGTTTAAAATGACATGCTGTTTCTAAATCAAGAAAGAAAAAATTTGGGTTTCATGTCCCTTTAAACTACACTTGATTTTTAGTAATGCTAAATCCTACTGTTTAAATATTCAATACACCCTAAGGACAGGGTGAAAAGAGAAGGATGCCTCTGAGCACAAAATAGAATTAGAATGTTACCAATTATGTTTATAAAATGTAACTTCTTGTTGCTACTAAAAAGATACACCGTTAGCTGCCCAGAAAAGTTAAAACCACTAAGGTACTAGTTGTATTAGCATAGTATTGAAAGTGACCGTTACACTTGTTTCTTCTTGCAAGGTGCTATTTAAAAAAAAAAACACAGCCATTCACTGTGGTAAACTCACACGGATGCTGAACAAGTCAGACTTAAATTAAAACTACGGTTTTGATGACGAAAAAGGCGGGAACCAAAATATAAAAACCACAAAGATGCCTCCAGGGTGCGCTGTACCATGTGAGCAGAGAAACATTCAGTAGTACGACCAGTGCGTCCACCCACAGCTGGGACGAAATCGGTCCATTCAGCGCTTTACTTTAAATACCAGAGTTAAATGTCTTTCACCAATACATTAGTTTATCGAAGGACCATCAGTTTAATCACTTAAAATACATATTTACGAGTTGTCCTGCAGAGTGCAACAACTGAACAATAAAGTTATTAAAAACACACGATCGCGTTTATCTAACAAAAATACGTGCGAGGATTAGAGTAAAATCACGCGTGACAGATGCAATATGATAGTTTAAAAAGTAAAAATGCGCGCGACAAACAACATGCCCTGTGTTTTTATCTTACCCGTCCTGCCGGGCGGCCTCTACCCCGCGCAGGGGTGCTCTCCCTCTCCTCATCACTGGAGAATTCAGGAGTGGCCCGGTTTCTGGAGGTTAGGTGCTGGAGGTAGAGCTTCACGTAAACTTCCTTTCGTTGCTCGCCGGCTGGTAGAGTCACGTTGTTGGCAACCAGTTCGTTTTTGAGCTTATCCTTCGTCAGGACAGATGGATCTTCCAAAAATTCCGGCATGTTGCGCACATAAGAATGTGTAACAAAGTAAAGTAATCGCTCACCCAAGCTCTACAACTCCGACTTGAGCGGAAGGAACAGATTCAAATGTATAAAAGTGAAGGGGGTGGAAACAGGTTTAGGTCGGCTAAATGAATTCAACGGCCGCAGCGCTTTTTCGACGAAGAAGCGGGACATAGAGTAACAAAGTTTGCTCGGATTGGAAGGGAGAGAAACCAAATGCGAATTTGATTGGCTGTTGGTTGCCTTTAAAAAAATAATAGACAGCACTGTATTGCCTCTCACAGTGCAGAGCCTAGAGGAGTGCCTGATGGGGGCGTGGTAACTGCTGCTGCTGCCTTTATGCGAGTAGTAACTGCGTTGTTCTGTTGCGGTCGGTTATTGTGTTTAGCAGAGAAAACCCTCATTTAATTTATAAAACGTAATTTACTAGTTAACAAATACTAACGCGCCACTTATTCCCATTCTGCGTTAGTTTTGATAAAAATCAACAAAAGAAAGAACAGTGCGTATACGCTTCTCCCCTTCCTCAGAGATGGATGAGAAGTGTTTTTATCTTTACGTTTTAATTATTCTCCAAAGCATAACATTCAAGTGTTTTTTTCTCATTTAATACTGTATTTAGAGAAGATCGACTTTTTAACTTTAATAATTTTGAATGCAGCTCGAATTAAATAACGTGTACAGAGTAATAGTAGGCAAGACTGATAGAAAGTAAAGTGTATGTTTTTGGGTAAAATCTGAGATTGGCGTTCTAAATTATTTTCTCGGCCATATCGCTTTATTTCACTTAAAAAAAATTGTTATGGGGGTTCAAATCAGGGATACCAACAATAAAGCAGTGTTTGTGTCTCCAGGAACAGAAATGAGAGCCATATTTTGGGGTATAAATTCCCTACTTTCCCCAGCCAGCTCTGTTCGCCTACATGGATACATTGCATCAAACCCTCAGCCTACAACATTGTATACATTTCTGTAGGTTTTTATACATTTGTAACTGTTTACTGTACACAGACACTTAAAGCAGCCCTGTCAGTACCTACTGTACAAACTGCTGAGAAAATAATGCTCACACAGCTCACCACCTGCCCCTTTAAGACTGAGCAGACAGAACTGCCCTTTAAAGGTGTGCATGGTGTGAGGGACAGTTTACTCCAATTTTCTACACTTTTAATTTATTCCCAATGATCCACTTTACCTGCTGGAGTGTATTAAATTGTTTACAAGTATTTACATTAACCTTATATTGGCATTTTAATTAGTTTATTTAGCCTGTGGTATTCCCCACCCATCCTGAAAGTTTTTTGGCATCAAGGCCAAGCTGTGCTAACACAGTCAGCAGAAGAGATTATACTCCCAGTGGGTTATAGAAGAGGTAAGGTAATACAAAGTTAATTTTACCTTGTTCTCTCCAAGTATTGGTGATTGGTTTATGGACAGATATAAGATAACCCATTTTTATTAGATTGTGGCTTTAAAACACAAAATCAGCTAATTCATATACACAAATTAGCCTTAAAGGGACATTAAACACTAAATACATGCTAGATAGAATGATGCATTCAAAGAAAAGATTAGTCCATGACTAACATGTAGATGTATTTTTTAAAGTTTCATTAGTTGTTTAAAAAGTGACAAAATAAGTGTAAAGTTTTAGTGTCTATAAAACACTGGGAGCTGCCATGTTGTAACTTGTTACCTTCTCTGCTGTGGCCAATTAGGGACAGTTATAAATGGGTCACTAGAGTGTGCAGCCAATGGTTGTGCTGGATTTAACAGTGTTCTGCACTTCCATTTCTAACAGGAACTGAAAAGCTCACAATTTCAGAATGGAATTACAGGCAAAGAGCACAAAATAAATAATAAAAGTATATTGCAGAGTTGTATTATATACAATTTATCATTTTATTATTACCATTTCAAAGTGTTTAATGTCCCTTTAAAAAAGCAAATCTCATGCATTTTATACTCTGCAGCTGGTAAAAAAAGTAATTGGAAACACATTAAGGGAAAAACAATTTTATAGTATACTGTCCCTTTAACGCTGTGTGAGTGTGGTGCAAGTTGTCACTTTTAGAGGCTGTGAGTACTGTGTGTATCTGTGCCCCTGTCTCTTTAAGACAGTATCCCTTTAAGGTTGTATGCATTGCATGTTGATGCATACTGTTATCGCTCCCTTTAAGACTGTGTGTGTGGTGTGACTTTACCCACTAAAGTTTGTGAGTCACATTTGCCGGAGAAACATGTTAGGGACGCTAGGGTACTGGTGAGGAGTCCTAGGAGCTCCTGTGTCTTAGATTACCTTCGGCTATCTTAAAGGGACAAATTCACAAGAGGAGAGTTAACAATGGCACTAACTATGTGGCAGACCCCACAGTATTTAGTATTTTTGTAGCGTACTTTAAATAATTACGCTATCTATTAATTAGTATTTTTACTATTGTGGGTTGGTGCTGTGCATTAGTTAATTATCCAAAGAAATGTGGATAAAGAGTTATCCACTAAAAGAATGCACTTTAAGCACTCTATGCCCAGACTTAAGGCGATTGGTTCCTGGTATCGTTAAAACATAACTTTTATTATAGTATACATAAAAAACTAACAAAATAGGTTAAAATTCACACTATGTTATGCTCAAAGTACCAATAGACCATAAAGGTGACAATATCAATAATATAATATGGCCTGATTATAGGTAAATGTCACCAACTTAGGTCATGAGTGATCAAGGTTGAGAACTATGCAGTAAGTATAAAGTGGTTAGATTACTGTCTTAATAGTAGGGGCAGTATTGAACATGTGAAGTACTAGGTGCACTATAGTACTGTACAGTAATTTCTATCTCTTTCCCAGGAGATATAGAAGAGGTGATAAGGTTTCCAGACCTATATATCTCTAATCAATAAAATGAGGGGAGTTTGTATCATAAACTCGTGTATATAAATCTCCTAATCTCCAATGGTTAATAGAAGTCACACCAGGTGTCTGTCTATATACTTCTATTACCTACAATATGTTGAACCTCACAACTACCCACTAGATCATACTATCTCGTAATGGTATAGTATACACTCAATGTGAATATATTATTTGTGATAGTATATCATAGAATGGTATTCACCCAGTACCCAGTGATGGTATATCATATAATAGTATTAACCCAATACCCTTGTGTATGTGTATATATATATATATATATATATATTATTTTTTATATATATATATATAAAGAGAGAGAGAGAATATTCCACTTATGTATCTGGGGAATTAGGTTAATTTACTATAATGTTCAATGAATGTAAATACAGAGACAAATTGCTGCTGGAGCAGATATTGGTGTAGGTAATATTGCTACATGCAAGTACATGCGATTATTATAACTACTGTTGAACGTAACTCAGTTTCATTGATCAAGGTACTGTATCTGTAACCACTATTAGGAAAGGGTTGTGTAGTTAATATATCAGCTTCTCATCTCCGCTTATGTATATATTAATATTTATGACCCACTGTTAAGTTAAGCGCCCATCTTGATTAATTTCTTATTGATGGGATTTCATAGCTCAATATTCAGTAATGGTGAATAGATTGTATAGTGTTATATCTCTATCAAATGTGTCATTTGTAAGAGAACCATGGCTTGATCTTGTACTTTGTATCAGCGGTATTTATTACATATCAAAGAAACCAATGATTCCTATATGCTGTGACACTTATGACTATGTCACTATCAAGTATCTCACTTGGAGAGCCTTGGCTCAATCACTTTATAGTTTGTATACACAGTATATATTAAGTATCGTTCACATTAATTCCTATGGGCTGTAATATGTGCACACTTGTCAGTATAAGAGAGCTGGTTTAACTCGATATCAGGGATATCATGTACTAGAGAGCCGTGGCTTTGCCACGCTCAGGTTTAAGATATTGATCTGTACTGTATAATAGTAGCGAGATTCCTATATTTATTCACACATTAACATCCATCAATATAGCATCGCTGAACCTAATCAGCTGAGTCAACAGTGTGTATTATATGTCAGAAACAACAAATGCTCCCGAAGGAGCAAAAACCTTCCGTGGCTCGTCAGCTGTGTGGATACTTCAGTAATGTGCTAATACATCTGCTTACCCCCGTCTTCACGGCTGTACCTTCTGGAGCGGTTACCTGTTCAAGAGCCGCTGATGGAGTGACCTGCTTCCTGGGCGATTGCTGTGCCGTGCACCAAACTTGGAGCCTCCACGCTCAAACAAGCTGTCGCGTCAGATGCCGCCTGCCTCTCGCTCTCCCTGGCTCACAGGTATGACGTCACCGCTGGTTGCCGACTCGTAGGGGGTAAGGAGTTCCCGGTTGTCCGAGAACAAATGACTGGTCCTGGCTCTTCCACCTCGTAGAACAGTATCCAAAAAGTGAGTTCACTGTTGCTGGGATGTAAATGCTTGCTCCATATAACGGCCCAATTGAATCAATAAGAAAAAAAAAAAAAGTTCTGGAGCCGCAATAAAATGAATCTTCAGCTTTATTCCATAAAACAGTTAGGGTACAAAAAGACAAAAGACATGCCCTTTAGTCTTTAGATCAGCTTACGCGTTTCAGCATATTTGCCGTACTCATAGCTTTCCAAATCCCTTGTAGCTAATGGGCTTATTAAAGGGTGTAAAAACATTCAATTGGTTAAAGGGCATTTACAGGATTAACTCTTTCATCACTGTTTAACCTATTGTATACCTGAGGTGTCTTCTGTAAACTGTCAATTTAATGACCTGTTAAGTTTGTTTACTTCATTTTAACTAAGGTTCTACTCCAAAACATTATATATGTATAAATGGTGCTGAATAGTACAAACATAAAGGGGAAATAATAGTTGATTAATTAATAAGTATATTAAACCATTTAAATAGGATTAGAGTTTTATATCTCTGTATTTGATGTATCCTAAATCTAAAAGGGATTATTTGTGTCTTGTTGTAATACCTATTAGTTCTACTATTACAATTTATAAAAAATAAATTAAATTATTATAAAGTCATATTTGCCTTTCACATCGTCTGTGAGCTAAAAAGGAGCATTGCACATAAATTTTAAAACTCAATGCTGCTTCTGTATTATTAAGGCTCACTGATTACGTGCAAATATATACCTGCCTTATTCTTAAATATTTCCTTATTATTACTAATTCTAGCACCATCAACCTCTAATGCCAATGATTTATAAGGTCAAAGGCTGAATTTAATCCAGTAGGATGCTTAGTCCTTAATTGAAAAATCCAAAACACTTCTCTTCCAGCAAGTGTTGCTTCTCTGTCCCCACCTCTATGTCCAGCATCCACAGTTTCTATTATGGTCCATTTAAAAGTTACACTCTCCTTATTATGGGCCAATTTGAAATGCTGTACGAGTGGGGTAGTCAGAGTGCCTGCCTTGATGTCAGAGAGGTGTTCCCTAATGCGTACTCTTGTCTCCCTGGTCATCATTCCTACATACTGTAGGTTACACGCCGTGCAGCCTGCTAAGTACACTGTAAATTTATTTCTGCAATTAATGCACTTTTTGTGACTGTACCTTTTGTTGGTGACACTGCATTTAAATCCTTCACCTATCAAAAGGTGTTCACACGCCTTGCACGTTATATTGCTACATCTGTATACGCCCTTGAATCTAAGCCAAGAACTAGACTCATCTTTCTGTATGCTTTTAAGTTGTGTGGGGGCCAGAAAGTTACCCATAGAGATTCCTCTCCTAAAGGAGCATTTGCATCCTTTGTCTACTGTTTCTGCCAGAGCATTGTCTGCAGCCAATAGTTTGAAATGTTTTTTCACTATCTGGCAGATTTTGTGGTATTGTACACTATAATCCGTTACAAAGAAAACTCCTTCATTTTTCTCTGTCTTGGGTTCTACCTTATTTAGTAGTTTCTCTCTATTGCTAGATACCACTGATGTCTAGCTTTACTGATGTCATGTGACTTGTACCCTCTCTTCTTAAGGCGGTCAGACAATTGGTCTGCATGCGTTTCATATTGTTCAGCATTGCTACAATTCCTTTTGAGTCTAGTGAACTGACCCTTTGCAACAGATTTAAACACCTGTTGTGGATGACTGATCCTAGCGTGGAGGAGCGTGTTACCGGTTATTGGCTTTCTGTAGACTTCAGTCTCAATACCGACATTGGGAATCTCTCTCGGGGTAAGATCCAAAAAATTGATCTTCCTTTTGTTGAGTTCAAAAGTGAACTCTAAACCAATGTCATTATTGTTTAGCCAATCCACAAACATTTTTGCACTTTCTTCCGTTCCCCTCCACACCAGGAACAGATCATCAATATATTGTCTGTAAAATTGTATGCTGCTCTTGAAGGGGCTCCCACCACCCCATATAGAGGTTGGCGAAAGACGGCGCAAATTTTGCGCCCATTGCTGTCCCGCATCTCTGGAGATAGAAAACCCCATCAAAGACGAAGTAATTGTGTGTCAATAGATACTGTGCTATCCTCAACACATACTCCACCAATTCATCAGTAAAGCCAACCTCCCTTCGTAGGAAGAATTCTAAGGCCTTGAGGCCTTTCTCATGTGGTATGGAGGTGTACAAAGACTTGACGTCTATTGTAAGCCACATATCTGTTTCATCCCAATTTAGTTTCTCCATCAATTTCAAAACATGTGTGGTGTCCTGTAAAAAACTGGTAAGTTTCCCTACCAGGGGCTGCAATATAGCATCTAGCCACTGGGAGACCCTTTCTAAGAGTGAGAATAAGGCAGGTATATATTTGCACGTAATCAGTGAGCCTTAATAATACCGAAGCAGCATTGAATTTTAAAATTTATGTGCAATGCTCCTTTTTAGCTCAGACGATGTGAAAGGCAAATATGACTTTATTATAATTTAATTTATTTTTGATAAATTGTAATAGAACTGGGAGCAGGCACTGATTGGCTAAACTGCAAGTCTGTCAAAAGAACTGAAATAAAGGGGCAGTTTGCAGAGGCATAGATACAAGATAATCACAGAGGTTAAATGTTATATTATTATAACTGTGTTGGTTATGCAAAACTGGGGAATGTGTAATAAAGGGATTATCTATCTTTTAAAACAATAAAAATTCTGGTGTAGACTGTCCCTTTAAGGCAGATTTCTTACTAACTATAAGAATGCTTTGCCTCAACTACACACTTTTATTTTAGCTGATCAGAATAATTTAACTAGGAGATCCCGTTACTTGCACTTCTAATCATTAGACTAACTTAGACTCGGGTATCTTGAGGCATAACTAGTCACAACTGGGTTATATTCATGAGAGGCTTTAATTAAACACCATATCCAGGCTCATAAGCTGATATAAATTATTTCAAATTCTTGGAGGAATACTACATCCAAATCAAGGGAACGACCATGGGGACCAGATTTGCACCCAGGTTTGCGAACCTGTTTATGAGGGTATTTGAAGACAGGTTCATTTACAACGCAAGATGGGTGACAAATCTGGTCTACTATGGCCGTTACATTGATGATTTGTTATTCATATGGAAGGGCCCACCAGAATCCTTGGAAACCTTCAAAGAGGTCATCAATGAGAATGATATGGGTATCCAATTTACATAGAATGTCCAAAAAGATAGAATAGACTTCTTAGATGTATCCCTAATGTGAGATGAGACCTATAGTATACGATCATGCACCTTTTAAGTCAGTAGACAGCAACAATTTCCTTGATTTTTATATAACCATTATTCAAGTTGGAAGTTAAATATCCCTTATAGTCAGTTTAGACGAATACGTAGAAACTGCACAGATTTAGAGACTTATGACACACAAAGCCATATTCTGAGAAATAGATTTAAGGAAAAACATTACCCAGATGCAATCATTGAATCTGGTTTCTTAAGGGCACGCTCCCTGGATGGAGAAGCTTTGTCACAAAAAATAAATCTCTGTGTAGTTCACAATATGAAACTACATTCACAACTAGATATAATAATAGCCATTAGACATGTGCACCGCTAAAAAATTCGGTTCGTTTTCGGTTCAGATCGATTCGGACTTTTAGAATTTCGTTTTGGATCGAATCTGATTCGGCAAAATTTGAATAAATTTGTTTCGGATTTATTCGGATCCGAATAAATTCGTTTCGGATTTATTCGGATTCGGCTGAATTCGGTTCTATTCCGTTCCGAAATTCGGTATGTTTTTACTACACTAACACCCATTTAGTACACTAAGTCACTAACACCCATAAACTACCTATGAACCACTAAACCGAGGCCCCCCCACATCGCAAACCCTATAATAACATTATTTAACCCCTAATCTGCCGATCGGATATCGCCGCCGCCTACATTATAGCTATTAACCCCTAATCTGCTGTCCCTAACACCGCCGACCCCTACATTATAGTTATTAACCCCTAATCTGCCTCCCCCAACGTCGCCGCAATCTAACTATAAGTATTAACCCCTAATCTGCCGACCCGATATCGCCGCCTACATTATAGCTATTAACCCCTAATCTGCTGTCCCTAACACCGCCGACCCCTACATTATAGTTATTAACCCCTAATCTGCCTCCCCCCAACGTCGCCGCAATCTAACTACAAGTATTAACCCCTAATCTGCCGACCCGATATCGCCGCCGCCTACATTATAGCTATTAACCCCTAATCTGCTGTCCCTAACACCGCCGACCCCTACATTATAGTTATTAACCCCTAATCTGCCTCCCCCCAACGTCGCCGCAATCTAACTACAAGTATTAACCCCTAATCTGCCGACCGCAAATCGCCGCCACTATAATAAATGTATTAACCCCTAAACCGCCGCACTCCCGCCTCGCAAACACTATAATAAATTTTATTAACCCCTAATCTGCCCTCCCTAACATCGCCGCCACCTACCTACAATTATTAACCCCTAATCTCCCGCCCCCATCGTCGCCGCTACTATAATAAGGTTATTAACCCCTAAACCTAAGTCTAACCCTAACCCTAACACCCCCTAACTTAAATATAATTTAAATAAAACGAAATAAGTTTACTATAGTTAAATAAATGAATCCTATTTAAAACTAAAGACTTACCTGTAAAATAAACCCTAAGATAGCTGCAATATAACTAATAGTTACTTTGTAGCTATTTTAGGATTTATTTTTATTTTACAGGCAACTTTGTATTCATTTTAACTAGGTACAATAGTTATTAAATAGTTAATAACTATTTAATAACTACCTAGCTAAAATAAATACAAATTTACCTGTAAAATAAATCCTAACCTAAGTTACACTAACACCTAACACTACACTATCATTAAATTAACTAAATAAATGAATCATATTTAAAACAAAATACTTACCTGTAAAATAAACCCTAATATAGCTGCAATATAACTAATAGTTACATTGTAGCTATTTTAGCATTTATATTTATTTTACAGGCAACTTTGTATTTATTTTAACTAGGTACAAAAGCTATTAAATAGTTATTGACTAATTAATAGCTACCTAGTTAAAATAATTACAAAATTACCTGTAAAATAAACCCTAACCTAAGTTACAATTAAACCTAATTAACTACAAGTACCTACAATTATCTACAATTAAATAAACTAAAGTACAAAACCCCCCCACTAAATTACAAAAAAAAACAAACACTAAATTACAAAAAATAATAAAATATTACAATAATTTTAAACTAATTACACCTAATCTAAGCCCCCTACTAGCTATTAATATAGCTTCAATATAACTAATAGTTACATTGTAGCTATTTTAGGATTTATATTTATTTTACAGGCAACTTTGTATTTATTTTAACTAGGTACAATAGCTATTAAATAGTTAATAACTATTTAATAACTACCTAGCTAAAATAAATACAAATTTACCTGTAAAATAAATCATAACCTAAGTTACAATTACACCTAACACTACACTATCATTAAATTAACTAAATAAATGAATCCTATATAAAACTAAAGACTTACCTGTAAAATAAACCCTAATATAGCTGCAATATAACTAATAGTTACATTGTAGCTATTTTAGCATTTATATTTATTGTACAGGCAACTTTGTATTTATTTTAACTAGGTACAATAGCTATTAAATAGATATTTACTGTTTAATAGCTACCTAGTTAAAATAATTACAAAATTACCTGTAAAATAAATCCTAACCTAAGTTACAATTAAACCTAACACTACACTATCATTAAATAAATTAACTACAAGTACCTACAATTAAATACAATTAAAAAACTAAACTAAAGTACAACCCCCCCCCCCCCACTAAATTACAAAAAATAAAAAAATATTACAAGAATTTTAAACTAATTACACCTAATCTAAGCCCCCTAATAAAATAACAAAGCCCCCCAAAATAAAAAAAATGCCCTACCCTATACTAAATTACAAAAGTTAACAGCTCTATTACCTTACCAGCCCTGAACAGGGCCTTTTGCGGGGCATGCCCCAAAGAAAACAGCTCTTTTGCCTGTAAAAAAAAACACAACCCCCCCCCCCACATTACAACCCACCACCCACATACCCCTACTCTAACCCAAACCCCCCTTAAATAAACCTAACACTACCCCCCTGAAGATCTCCCTACCTTGAGTCGTGTTCACCCAGCCGGGCCAAAGTCTTCATCCGATGGGGCAGAAGAGGACATCCAGACTGGCAGAAGTCTTCATCCAAGCGGGGCAAGAAGAGGTCTTCCATCCATCAGAAAAGTACAAAAAAACAAACAAACACTAAATTAGCAAAAATAATAAAATATTGCAATAATTTTAAACTAATTACACCTAATCTAAGCCCCCTACTAGCTATTAATATAGCTACAATATAACTAATAGTTACATTGTAGCTATTTTAGGATTTATATTTATTTTACAGGCAACTTTGTATTTATTTTAACTAGGTACAATAGCTATTAAATAGTTAATAACTACCTAGCTAAAATAAATACAAATTTACCTGTAAAATAAACCCTAACCTAAGTTACAATTACACCTAACACTACACTGTCATTAAATTAACTAAATAAATTAATCCTATATAAAACTAAATACTTACCTGTAAAATAAACCCTAATATAGCTACAATATAACTAATAGTTACATTGTAGCTATTTTAGCATTTATATTTATTTTACAGGCAACTTTGTATTTATTTTAACTAGGTACAATAGCTATTAAATAGTTATTGACTAATTAATAGCTACCTAGTTAAAATAATTACAAAATTACCTGTAAAATAAATCCTAACCTAAGTTACTATTAAACCTAACACTACACTATCATTAAATAAATTAACTACAAGTACCTACAATTAAATAGACATGTGCACCGCTAAAAAATTCGGTTCGTTTTCGGTTCGGATCGATTCGGACTTTTAGAATTTCGTTTCGGATCGAATCTGATTCGGCAAAATTTGAATAAATTCGTTTCGGATTTATTCGGATCCGAATAAATTCGTTTCGGATTTATTCGGATTCGGCTGAATTCGGTTCTATTCCGTTCCGAAATTCCATATGTTTTTACTACACTAACACCCATTTAGTACACTAAGTCACTAACACCCATAAACTACCTATGAACCACTAAACCGAGGCCCCCCCACATCGCAAACCCTATAATAACATTATTTAACCCCTAATCTGCCGACCGAATATCGCCGCCGCCTACATTATAGCTATTAACCCCTAATCTGCTGTCCCTAACACCGCCGACCCCTACATTATAGTTATTAACCCCTAATCTGCCTCCCCCAACGTCGCCGCAATCTAACTATAAGTATTAACCCCTAATCTGCCGACCCGATATCGCCGCCACCTACATTATAGCTATTAACCCCTAATCTGCTGTCCCTAACACCGCCGACCCCTACATTATAGTTATTAACCCCTAATCTGCCTCCCCCAACGTCGCCGCAATCTAACTATAAGTATTAACCCCTAATCTGCCGACCCGATATCGCCGCCGCCTACATTATAGCTATTAACCCCTAATCTGCTGTCCCTAACACCGCCGACCCCTACATTATAGTTATTAACCCCTAATCTGCCTCCCCCCAACGTCGCCGCAATCTAACTACAAGTATTAACCCCTAATCTGCCGACCCGATATCGCCGCCGCCTACATTATAGCTATTAACCCCTAATCTGCTGTCCCTAACACCGCCGACCCCTACATTATAGTTATTAACCCCTAATCTGCCTCCCCCAACGTCGCCGCAATCTAACTATAAGTATTAACCCCTAATCTGCCGACCCGATATCGCCGCCGCCTACATTATAGCTATTAACCCCTAATCTGCTGTCCCTAACACTGCCGACCCCTACATTATAGTTATTAACCCCTAATCTGCCTCCCCCCAACGTCGCCGCAATCTAACTACAAGTATTAACCCCTAATCTGCCGACCCGATATCGCCGCCGCCTACATTATAGCTATTAACCCCTAATCTGCTGTCCCTAACAACGCCGACCCCTACATTATAGTTATTAACCCCTAATCTGCCTCCCCCCAACGTCGCCGCAATCTAACTACAAGTATTAACCCCTAATCTGCCGACCGCAAATCGCCGCCACTATAATAAATGTATTAACCCCTAAACCGCCGCACTCCCGCCTCGCAAACACTATAATACATTTTATTAACCCCTAATCTGCCCTCCCTAACATCGCCGCCACCTACCTACAATTATTAACCCCTAATCTCCCGCCCCCATCGTCGCCGCTACTATAATAAGGTTATTAACCCCTAAACCTAAGTCTAACCCTAACCCTAACACCCCCTAACTTAAATATAATTTAAATAAAACGAAATAAGTTTACTATAGTTAAATAAATGAATCCTATTTAAAACTAAAGACTTACCTGTAAAATAAACCCTAAGATAGCTGCAATATAACTAATAGTTACATTGTAGCTATCTTAGCATTTATATTTATTTTACAGGCAACTTTGTATTTATTTTAACTAGGTACAATAGTTATTAAATAGTTAATAACTATTTAATAACTACCTAGCTAAAAAAAATACAAATTTACCTGTAAAATAAATCCTAACCTAAGTTACACTAACACCTAACACTACACTATCATTAAATTAACTAAATAAATGAATCATATTTAAAACAAAATACTTACCTGTAAAATAAACCCTAATATAGCTGCAATATAACTAATAGTTACATTGTAGCTATTTTAGCATTTATATTTATTTTACAGGCAACTTTGTATTTATTTTAACTAGGTACAAAAGCTATTAAATAGTTATTGACTAATTAATAGCTACCTAGTTAAAATAATTACAAAATTACCTGTAAAATAAATCCTAACCTAAGTTACAATTAAACCTAATTAACTACAAGTACCTACAATTATCTACAATTAAATAAACTAAAGTACAAAACCCCCCCACTAAATTACAAAAAAAAACAAACACTAAATTACAAAAAATAAAAAAATATTACAAGAATTTTAAACTAATTACACCTAATCTAAGCCCCCTAATAAAATAAAGCCCCCCAAAATAAAAAAAATGCCCTACCCTATACTAAATTACAAAAGTTAACAGCTCTATTACCTTACCAGCCCTGAACAGGGCCCTTTGCGGGGAATGCCCCAAAGAAAACAGCTCTTTTGCCTGTAAAAAAAAAAACACAATCCCCCCCCCACATTACAACCCACCACCCACATACCCCTACTCTAACCCAAACCCCCCTTAAATAAACCTAACACTACCCCCCTGAAGATCTCCCTACCTTGAGTCGTGTTCACCCAGCCGGGCCGAAGTCTTCATCCGATGGGGCAGAAGAGGACATCCAGACCGGCAGAAGTCTTCATCCAAGCGGGGCAAGAAGAGGTCTTCCATCCATCATACAAGTACCAAAATACAAACAAACACTAAATTACAAAAAATAATAAAATATTACAATAATTTTAAACTAATTACACCTAATCTAAGCCCCCTACTAGCTATTAATATAGCTTCAATATAACTAATAGTTACATTGTAGCTATTTTAGGACTTATATTTATTTTACAGGCAACTTTGTATTTATTTTAACTAGGTACAATAGCTATTAAATAGTTAATAACTATTTAATAACTACCTAGCTAAAATAAATACAAATTTACCTGTAAAATAAATCATAACCTAAGTTACAATTACACCTAACACTACACTATCATTAAATTAACTAAATAAATGAATCCTATATAAAACTAAAGACTTACCTGTAAAATAAACCCTAATATAGCTGCAATATAACTAATAGTTACATTGTAGCTATTTTAGCATTTATATTTATTGTACAGGCAACTTTGTATTTATTTTAACTAGGTACAATAGCTATTAAATAGATATTTACTGTTTAATAGCTACCTAGTTAAAATAATTACAAAATTACCTGTAAAATAAATCCTAACCTAAGTTACAATTAAACCTAACACTACACTATCATTAAATAAATTAACTACAAGTACCTACAATTAAATACAATTAAAAAACTAAACTAAAGTACAACCCCCCCCCCCACTAAATTACAAAAAATAAAAAAATATTACAAGAATTTTAAACTAATTACACCTAATCTAAGCCCCCTAATAAAATAACAAAGCCCCCCAAAATAAAAAAAATGCCCTACCCTATACTAAATTACAAAAGTTAACAGCTCTATTACCTTAACAGCCCTGAACAGGGCCTTTTGCGGGGCATGCCCCAAAGAAAACAGCTCTTTTGCCTGTAAAAAAAAACACAACCCCCCCCCCCACATTACAACCCACCACCCACATACCCCTACTCTAACCCAAACCCCCCTTAAATAAACCTAACACTACCCCCCTGAAGATCTCCCTACCTTGAGTCGTGTTCACCCAGCCGGGCCGAAGTCTTCATCCGATGGGGCAGAAGAGGACATCCAGACTGGCAGAAGTCTTCATCCAAGCGGGGCAAGAAGAGATCTTCCATCCATCAGAAAAGTACAAAAAAACAAACACTAAATTAGCAAAAATAATAAAATATTGCAATAATTTTAAACTAATTACACCTAATCTAAGCCCCCTACTAGCTATTAATATAGCTACAATATAACTAATAGTTACATTGTAGCTATTTTAGGATTTATATTTATTTTACAGGCAACTTTGTATTTATTTTAACTAGGTACAATAGCTATTAAATAGTTAATAACTACCTAGCTAAAATAAATACAAATTTACCTGTAAAATAAACCCTAACCTAAGTTACAATTACACCTAACACTACACTGTCATTAAATTAACTAAATAAATTAATCCTATATAAAACTAAATACTTACCTGTAAAATAAACTCTAATATAGCTACAATATAACTAATAGTTACATTGTAGCTATTTTAGCATTTATATTTATTTTACAGGCAACTTTGTATTTATTTTAACTAGGTACAAAAGCTATTAAATAGTTATTGACTAATTAATAGCTACCTAGTTAAAATAATTACAAAATTACCTGTAAAATAAATCCTAACCTAAGTTACTATTAAACCTAACTCTACACTATCATTAAATAAATTAACTACAAGTACCTACAATTAAATACAATGAAATAAACTAAACTAAAGTACAAAAAAAACAAACACTAAATTACAAAAAATAAAAAAAATTACAAGAATTTTAAACTAATTACACCTAATCTAAGCCCCCTAATAAAATAACAAAGCCCCCCAAAATAAAAAAATGCCCTACCCTATACTAAATTACAAAAGTAATCAGCTCTATTACCTTACCAGCCCTGAACAGGGCCTTTTGCGGGGGCATGCCCCATAGAAAACAGCTCTTTTGCCTGTAAAAAAAAACACAATACCCCCCCCCACATTACAACCCACCACCCACATACCCCTACTCTAACCCAAACCCCCCTTAAATAAACCTAACACTACCCCCCTGAAGATCTCTCTACCGTGTCTTCACCCAGCGGGCCGAAGTCTTCATCCGATCGGGCAGAAGAGGACATCCAGACCGGCAGAAGTCTTCATCCAAGCGGGGCAAGAAGAGGTCTTCCATCCATCAGAAGTCTTGATCCAGGCGGCATCTTCTCTGTTCATCCATCCGGAGCGGAGCGGCAGCATCCTGAAGACATCCCACGCAGAGCATCCTCTTCTTTCTTGATCCGACGACTAGGTGACTGTACCTTTAAGTGACGTCATCCAAGATGGCGTCCCTTGAATTCCGATTGGCTGATAGGATTCTATCAGCCAATCGGAATTAAGGTATGAAAAATCTGATTGGCTGATTCAATCAGCCAATCAGATTCAAGTTCAATCCGATTGGCTGATCCAATCAGCCAATCAGATTGAGCTCGCATTCTATTGGCTGATCGGAACAGCCAATAGAATGCGAGGTCAATCTGATTGGCTGATTCCATCAGCCAATCGGATTGAACTTGAATCTGATTGGCTGATTAAATCAGCCAATCAGATTTTTCCTACCTTAATTCCGATTGGCTGATAGAATCCTATCAGCCAATCGGAATTCAAGGGACGCCATCTTGGATGACGTCACTTAAAGGTACAGTCACCTAGTCGTCGGATCAAGAAAGAAGAGGATGCTCTGCGTGGGATGTCTTCAGGATGCTGCCGCTCCGCTCCGGATGGATGAACAGAGAAGATGCCGCCTGGATCAAGACTTCTGATGGATGGAAGACCTCTTCTTGCCCCGCTTGGATGAAGACTTCTGCCGGTCTGGATGTCCTCTTCTGCCCGATCGGATGAAGACTTCGGCCCGCTGGGTGAAGACACGGTAGAGAGATCTTCAAGGGGGTAGTGTTAGGTTTATTTAAGGGGGGTTTGGGTTAGAGTAGGGGTATGTGGGTGGTGGGTTGTAATGTGGGGGGGGGGGGGGTATTGTGTTTTTTTTTACAGGCAAAAGAGCTGTTTTCTATGGGGCATGCCCCCGCAAAAGGCCCTGTTCAGGGCTGGTAAGGTAATAGAGCTGATTACTTTTGTAATTTAGTATAGGGTAGGGCATTTTTTTATTTTGGGGGGCTTTGTTATTTTATTAGGGGGCTTAGATTAGGTGTAATTAGTTTAAAATTCTTGTAATTTTTTTTATTTTTTGTAATTTAGTGTTTGTTTTTTTTGTACTTTAGTTTAGTTTATTTCATTGTATTTAATTGTAGGTACTTGTAGTTAATTTATTTAATGATAGTGTAGAGTTAGGTTTAATAGTAACTTAGGTTAGGATTTATTTTACAGGTAATTTTGTAATTATTTTAACTAGGTAGCTATTAATTAGTCAATAACTATTTAATAGCTATTGTACCTAGTTAAAATAAATACAAAGTTGCCTGTAAAATAAATATAAATGCTAAAATAGCTACAATGTAACTATTAGTTATATTGTAGCTATATTAGGGTTTATTTTACAGGTAAGTATTTAGTTTTATATAGGATTAATTTATTTAGTTAATTTAATGACAGTTTAGTGTTAGGTGTAATTGTAACTTAGGTTAGGGTTTATTTTACAGGTAAATTTGTATTTATTTTAGCTAGGTAGTTATTAACTATTTAATAGCTATTGTACCTAGTTAAAATAAATACAAAGTTGCCTGTAAAATAAATATAAATCCTAAAATAGCTACAATGTAACTATTAGTTATATTGTAGCTATATTAATAGCTAGTAGGGGGCTTAGATTAGGTGTAATTAGTTTAAAATTATTGTAATATTTTATTATTTTTGCTAATTTAGTGTTTGTTTGTTTTTTTGTACTTTTCTGAAGGATGGAAGACCTCTTCTTGCCCCGCTTGGATGAAGACTTCTGCCAGTCTGGATGTCCTCTTCTGCCCCATCGGATGAAGACTTTGGCCCGGCTGGGTGAACACGACTCAAGGTAGGGAGATCTTCAGGGGGGTAGTGTTAGGTTTATTTAAGGGGGGTTTGGGTTAGAGTAGGGGTATGTGGGTGGTGGGTTGTAATGTGGGGGGAGGGATTGTGTTTTTTTTTTACAGGCAAAAGAGCTGTTTTCTTTGGGGCATGCCCCGCAAAGGGCCCTGTTCAGGGCTGGTAAGGTAATAGAGCTGTTAACTTTTGTAATTTAGTATAGGTTAGGGCATTTTTTTTATTTTGGGGGGCTTTGTTATTTTATTAGGGGGCTTAGATTAGGTGTAATTAGTTTAAAATTCTTGTAATATTTTTTTATTTTTTGTAATTTAGTGGGGGGGGGTTTGTACTTTAGTTTAGTTTTTTTAATTGCATTTAATTGTAGGTACTTGTAATTAATTTATTTAATGATAGTGTAGTGTTAGGTTTAATTGTAACTTAGGTTAGGATTTATTTTACAGGTAATTTTGTAATTATTTTAACTAGGTAGCTATTAAATAGTCAATATCTATTTAATAGCTATTGAACCTAGTTAAAATGAATACAAAGTTGCCTGTACAATAAATATAAATGCTAAAATAGCTACAATGTAACTATTAGTTATATTGCAGCTATATTAGGGTTTATTTTACAGGTAAGTCTTTAGTTTTATATAGGATTCATTTATTTAGTTAATTTAATGATAGTGTAGTGTTAGGTGTAATTGTAACTTAGGTTATGATTTATTTTACAGGTAAATTTGTATTTATTTTAGCTAGGTAGTTATTAAATAGTTATTAACTATTTAATAACTATTGTACCTAGTTAAAATAAATACAAAGTTGCCTGTAAAATACATATAAATCCTAAAATAGCTACAATGTAACTATTAGTTATATTGAAGCTATATTAATAGCTAGTAGGGGGCTTAGATTAGGTGTAATTAGTTTAAAATTATTGTAATATTTTATTATTTTTGGTAATTTAGTGTTTGTTTGTATTTTGGTACTTGTATGATGGATGGAAGACCTCTTCTTGCCCCGCTTGGATGAAGACTTCTGCCGGTCTGGATGTCCTCTTCTGCCCCATCGGATGAAGACTTCGGCCCGGCTGGGTGAACACGACTCAAGGTAGGGAGATCTTCAGGGGGGTAGTGTTAGGTTTATTTAAGGGGGGTTTGGGTTAGAGTAGGGGTATGTGGGTGGTGGGTTGTAATGTGGGGGGGGGGATTGTGTTTTTTTTTTTACAGGCAAAAGAGCTGTTTTCTTTGGGGCATGCCCCGCAAAGGGCCCTGTTCAGGGCTGGTAAGGTAATAGAGCTGTTAACTTTTGTAATTTAGTATAGGGTAGGGCATTTTTTTTTATTTTGGGGGGCTTTGTTATTTTATTAGGGGGCTTAGATTAGGTGTAATTAGTTTAAAATTCTTGTAATATTTTTTTATTTTTTGTAATTTAGTGTTTGTTTTTTTTTGTAATTTAGTGGGGGGGGGTTTGTACTTTAGTTTATTTAATTGTAGATAATTGTAGGTACTTGTAGTTAATTTATTTAATGACAGTGTAGTGTTAGGTTTAATTGTAACTTAGGTTAGGATTTATTTTACAGGTAATTTTGTAATTATTTTAACTAGGTAGCTATTAATTAGTCAATAACTATGTAATAGCTATTGTACCTAGTTAAAATAAATACAAAGTTGTCTGTAAAATAAATATAAATGCTAAAATAGCTACAATGCAACTATTAGTTATATTGCAGCTATAATAGGGTTTATTTTACAGGTAAGTATTTTGTTTTAAATATGATTCATTTATTTAGTTAATTTAATGATAGTGTAGTGTTAGGTGTTAGTGTAACTTAGGTTAGGATTTATTTTACAGGTAAATTTGTATTTATTTTAGCTAGGTAGTTATTAAATAGTTATTAACTATTTAATAACTATTGTACCTAGTTAAAATAAATACAAAGTTGCCTGTAAAATAAAAATAAATCCTAAAATAGCTACAAAGTAACTATTAGTTATATTGCAGCTATCTTAGGGTTTATTTTACAGGTAAGTCTTTAGTTTTAAATAGGATTCATTTATTTAACTATAGTAAACTTATTTCGTTTTATTTAAATTATATTTAAGTTAGGGGGTGTTAGGGTTAGGGTTAGACTTAGGTTTAGGGGTTAATAACCTTATTATAGTAGCGGCGACGATGGGGGCGGGAGATTAGGGGTTAATAATTGTAGGTAGGTGGCGGCGATGTTAGGGAGGGCAGATTAGGGGTTAATAAAATGTATTATAGTGTTTGCGAGGCGGGAGTGCGGCGGTTTAGGGGTTAATACATTTATTATAGTGGCGGCGATTTGCGGTCGGCAGATTAGGGGTTAATACTTGTAGTTAGATTGCGGCGACGTTGGGGGGAGGCAGATTAGGGGTTAATAACTATAATGTAGGGGTCGGCGGTGTTAGGGACAGCAGATTAGGGGTTAATAGCTATAATGTAGGTGGCGGCGATATCGGGTCGACAGATTAGGGGTTAATACTTGTAGTTAGATTGCGGCGACGTTGGGGGAGGCAGATTAGGGGTTAATAACTATAATGTAGGGGTCGGCGGTGTTAGGGACAGCAGATTAGGGGTTAATAGCTATAATGTAGGTGGCGGCGATATCGGGTCGGCAGATTAGGGGTTAATACTTATAGTTAGATTGCGGCGACGTTGGGGGAGGCAGATTAGGGGTTAATAACTATAATGTAGGGGTCGGCGGTGTTAGGGACACCAGATTAGGGGTTAATAGCTATAATGTAGGCGGCGGCGATATCGGGTCGGCAGATTAGGGGTTAATACTTGTAGTTAGATTGCGGCGACGTTGGGGGAGGCAGATTAGGGGTTAATAACTATAATGTAGGGGTCGGCGGTGTTAGGGACAGCAGATTAGGGGTTAATAGCTATAATGTAGGTGGCGGCGATATTCGGTCGGCAAATTAGGGGTTAATAAAATAATGCAGGTGTCAGCGATAGCGGGGGCGGCAGATTAGGGGTTAATAAGTGTTAGATTAGGGGTGTTTAGAGACTCGGGGTACATGTTAGGGTGTTAGGTGCAGACTTAGTGTTTCCCCATAGGAAACAATGGGGCTGCGGTGTTAGTTTTTTTTCAGCCGAAACTCCCATTGTTTCCTATGGGGAAATGCCGAATCTTATTTATTCGGAGATACGGCAGCTATTTCGGAATCATTCGGTAGATTCGGAAGTATTTTAATTCGGAAATCCGAATCGATCCGAATCTCCGAATTTACCGAATTTACCGAATTTCCGAATTAATCCGAAACGAACCGCACATGTCTAATAGCCATAGAGAAATAAAAGAAATTCTTTCAAAACATTGGCACCTATTACTAAGAGACCCCATATTCAAACAAATCTTGGAAAAGAAACCTACTTGTACCTTTAGGAGGGCACCCACTCTAAAAGAAAGATTGGCCCCCAGTAAGGTTGTAATGTGTAAATGTGGTTTGAATTATTAAAAAACGACCTATGGGACACCACATAATATATACAACACACTCAAAATTGGGACTTTTAGATGTCAGCATAGTCAATGCCATATGTGCCAATACATAACAATTGAGTCCACATCTATTACATAATTTAGCTTTGGGGAAACATTCCAACTGACACAAAAAATTACTTGCAACTCATCCTTTGTAGTTTATTGTATATCCTGATTATGTGGGCTACAATACATTGGTCACACCTGCAGGGAGGTACAACAAAGATGGTCTGAACATCTTAGATAAATATAGTACTTCCAGACATCATACTTTAGTACATGGTACTATGAAATGTGTTATGAAAATCACACCACTAGAGATCGTTCCTATTAATAACTTACTTGATATTCACATTATTATTAATCCGTATTTATCACATGCTCTCGCACACTGCCTTGTATTCCCTTTATTATCTATGATAAATTTGTTTAAAGATAGAATCGTAGGTTTGATTATTGCATTCTGTTTAAAATTTTATTCCATGCTCACGTAGCATATATTTTTTATACACATTTTTTTGTTTTTCTTTTAATGTCCGTATAGCATTTGGTATACACATTAAACACCTGCTTTGTAACGTAGGTTTTAAATTAATGTAATATTAATGGTTCACACTTAGTGATGTCGCGAACTTAAAAATTTCGATTCGCGAACGGCGGACTCGAACTTCCGGTATTGTTCGCGAACCGCCATTGAATCCAATAGGCAGGCGAACTTTAAAACCTACAAGGACTCTTTCTGGCCACAATAGTGATGGAAAAGTTGTTTCAAGGGGACTAACACCGGGACTGTGGCATGCTGGAGGGGGATCCCTGGCAAAACTCCCATGGAAAATTACATAGTTTATGCAAAGTCTGCTTTTAACCCATAAAGGGCCTAAATCACCTAACATTCCCAAATTGTTTGCAATAACGTGCTTTAAAACATCAGTTATGATGTCGTATCTATCAGGTAATGTAAGGGTTACGGCCGTTTCACAGTGACAGAGCAAACTCCAAGTGTAACGCACCGCAATCAACCGCAAACAGTCCACTTGCACAACCACGAGATAGATTTGATAGATAGATAGATACATAGATTACATAGCTCAATCGATGCAATATACATATGATTGATAAACAAAAACAATAACTCAAGCTGCGCTTCTTACCGTGTGTATGAGTGACTATTCAGAAATAAAATAAAAAAATAATAAATAAAAATAATTCTGTATAGATGAATCAATTTCATATAGCCAAGTATTTTAAAAAGTCATAAACACATTGCTCAATAGATCATATGTACATACTCAGTGGATAAAACGTGAATGTGGTATAAACACCAAATGTACCATGTACATATACACCAATAATATTAGATACAACCACTTGTGCTGTTTATCACCCCAAAGTGTTAGAGTGTGTATAAGATATTGCTGAATGCTATACTTCCCAAATGATGTTGGGACCTGAGGGTGCTCCTCTCATGTAACGATCAGGGCTGTGCTCCTGATTCTCAAAGGCACTGTAGAAAAGGAAAAAGACAGAGAGCACAACCCATTCTAAGAGTAATACAGCTTTAATAGTCCAACATACAACGTTGAAGTGAATACACGTACAATGTTTAAAATATAAATATGCACAATCACCACTCCTCCATTTCAGTCACCGGCATCTGTTGTGTCAAGATGGTAACAAACTTCCACGCTCCTTCATCCGGCTTCCGGAAAGCCTCAGGACATCGTGTAAGAGAGAAAGAGACCACTGTAGTATGTCCGGGCGTCGTCGGGCTTGTGGTGTGCAAGGAACTGACAACCTCTACGCGTTTCGTCAGGCACCGGCCTGACTTTCTCAAGAGTTAATATAATGTTCTTGTAATAAAGCAGTCTTGTTTAAGTAAAAACCCAGGGTTGGCGCGCCCATTAAGGAGTAGACCGGTATGAAGAATTTATCGTCACTAATGGCAAATACACAAATAAATAGATAAAACATATTACAATTGGGTTAAAAATTCACAATAATAACATGACTAAAATTAATTTTTTGTCAGTTTCTTGCACACCACAAGCCCGACGACGCCCGGACATACTGCAGTGGTCTCTTTCTCTCTTACACGACGTCCTGAGGCTTTCCGGAAGCCGGATGAAGGAGCGTGGAAGTTTGTTACCATCTTGACACAACAGATGCCGGTGACTGAAACGGAGGAGTGGTGATTGTGCTTATTTATATTTTAAACATTGTACTGTATTCACTTCAACGTTGTATGTTGGACTATTAAAGCTGTATTACTCTTAGTGTGGGTTGCGCTCTCTGTCTTTTTCCTTTTCTGCATATGATCGATACACTGTACATAGATCAATAGATGCAATAAACATTTGATAGATACGAATTACATCGATCAATAGATGCAATATACATTTGATAGATACGAAGTACATCGATCAATAGATGCAATCTACATTTGATAGATACGTTTGATACTTCGATCGATTTGATAGATAAATCGATTTGAAATATATATAATTTCCCTGACAGAGTATAACAATAAGACATGCGGTCTGTGACCGATGGTGTGTTAAGTAGTACTATTCTTAACAGTTTACTACAACCTGTTACTCCCCCTATCGGGGGAGGTCTATATGGCCTTCATTTTTGGAACCGGGAGATGGAAGAAGATGATTGTTCTGTCCTCCTACTTCAAATTTGTCAAAAACACAAGTGGCTGTCTCAAAACAGTCCGGACAGAAGAAAGATCGATAGATAGGATAGATAGATATACATAGATTGATAGTTAGATAGAATCGATAGAAGAGAAATAGATAGATTTGTTAGATATATAATTACCCTGATAAAGTATAATAATTAAACTTGGACCCATGGTAACTAGGTTGTGTTAAGTAGTACTATTCTTAGCACTTTCAGCCCTGTAACTCCCCCTATTGGTGGAGGTCTATATGGCGGTTACGATTACCCTGACAAAGTATAACAACAAGACACGCGGTCTGGGACCCATGGTAATTTTGTTGTGTTAAGTAAAACTTTCCTTATCACTTTAATCCCTCTTACCTCCCCTTTTGTTGGAGTTCTATATGGCCTGCATGATTAGCCTGACAAAGTATAACAGGAAAACATCTGGTCTGGGACCCATGGTAACTAGGTTGTGTTTAAGTAGTACTATTCTTAGAACTGTAATCCCTGTTACTCCCCCTATCAAGGGAGGTCTATATGGCCTGCATGATTACCCTGACAAAGTATAACAACAAGACACATGGTGTTGGACCCATGGTTACTAGCTTGTGTTAATTAGTACTTTTCTTAGCACTTTAATCCCTGTTACCCCCCCTATCGGGGGAGGTCTATATGGCCTGCCTGATTACCCTGAAAAAATATAATAATAAGACATGCGGTCTGGGACCCATGTTAACTAGGTTGTGTTTTAAGTAGTACCATTCTTAGCACTTTAACCCCTTAACGACCGAGGACCTGCAGGGTACGTCCTCAAAAAAAAGGCAGTTAACGCCTGAGAACGTACCCTGCACGTCCTCGGTGTGGAAAGCAGCTGGAAGCGATCCTGCTCACTTCCAGCTGCTTTCCGGTTATTGCAGTGATGCCTCGATATGGAGGCATCCTGCAATAACTCTAGATGGCCATCCGATGCAGAGAGAGCCACTCTGTGGCCCTCTCTGCACCGGACATCGATGGCCGGTATCGTTGGTGGGTGGGAGCCGACTTGGGAGGCGGGTGGGCGGCCATCGATGGGCCGGGTAATGTAGAGGGGGGCGGGATCGGGGGCAGGGCCGATGGGGGCGCGCGCGCGCGCATGCACGGGGGGCGGCGGGCGGGCACGTGCACGGGGCGGGAGCGGGTGGGAACGCTACACTACAGAAAATATAAGTTTTAAAAAGTTTGAATAAGGGGTATTTTAATTTAAAAAAATATAAATCGAACATATCTAGGAGGGGGTGGGGGGTTGGTCTTTGGTGGGGCAGGGAGCTACACTACAGAAAAGGGGAAAGATTAAAAAAATATCAGCAATTTTATTCTAAACTGGGTAGCTGCCAGTACCCAAGATGGCGGCCATTAAGACAGAGGGGAGAGTTAGAGAGCTGTTTGGTGGGGGATCAGTCAGGTTGGGGGCTAAAGGGGGGTCCTACAGAGCAGCATATGTAAATATGCCTTTTTAACAAAACAAAAAAAGCCCAAATATAGCTTTTATTTTAGTACTGGCAGAGTTTCTGCCAGTACTTAAGATGGCGGGGACAATTGTGGGGTGGGGGAGGGAAGAGAGCTGTTTGGGAGGGATCAGGGGGTCTGATGTTTCAGGTGGGAGGCTAAGCTCTACACTAAAGCTAAAATTAACCCTGCAAGCTCCCTACAAGCTACCTAATTAACCCCTTCACTGCTACCCATAATGCGTGTGATGCGCATTTAGCGGCCTAAGTACCAAAAAGTAACGCCAAAGCCATATGTGTCTGCTATTTCTGAACAAAGGGGATCACAGAGAAAAAATTACAACCATTTATGCCATAATTGCACAAGCTGTTTGTAAATAATTTCAGTGAGAAACAAAAAGTTTGTGAAAAAGGGAACTTTTTTTTTATTTGATCGCATTTGGCGGTGAAATGGGGGCATGCACTATACCAAAATGGGCCTAGATCAATACTTTGGGTTGTCTGCTACACTAGACTAAAGCTAAAATTAACCCTACAACCTCCCTACAAGCTCCCTAATTAACCCCTGCACTGCTGGGCATAATACACGTGTGGTGCGCAGCAGCATTTAGCGGCTTTCTAATTACCAAAAAGCAATGCCAAAGCCATATATGTCTGCTATTTCTGAAAAAAGGGGATCCCAGAGAAAAATTTACAACCATTTATGCCATAATTGCACAAGCTGTTTGTAAATAATTTCAGTGAGAAACCGAAAGTTTGTGAAAAAGTGAACAATTTTTTGTATTTGATCGCATTTGGCGGTGAAATGGTGGCATGAAATATACCAAAATTGGCCTAGATCAATACTTTGGGATGTCTTCTAAAAAAAAATATATACATGTCAAGGGATATTCAGGGATTCCTGAAAGATATCAGTGTCCCAATGTAACTAGCGCTAATCTTGAATAAAATGGTTTGGAAATAGCAAAGTGCTACTTGTATTTATGGCTCTATAACTTGCAAAAAAAAAGCAAAGAACGTGTAAACCTTGGGTATTTCTAAAATCAGGACAAAATTTAGAAAATATTTAGCATGGGTGTTTTTTAGTGGTTGTAGATGTGTAACAGATTTTGGGGGTCAAAGTTAGAAAAAGTATGTTTTTTTCCATTTTTTTCTCATATTTTATAATTTTTTTTATAATAAATTATAAGATGATGAAAATAATGGTATCTTTGGAAAGTCCATTTAATGGCGAGAGAAACGGTATATAATATGTGTGGGTACAGTAAATGAGCAAGAGGAAAATTACAGCTAAACACAAACACCGCAAAAATGTAAAAATAGCCTTGGTCCCAAACGGACAGAAAATGGAAAAGTGCTGTGGTCATTAAGGGGTTAATCTCTGTAACTCCCCCTATTTGGGGAGGTCTATACGGCCTGGATGATTACCCATACAAAATATAATAATAAGACATCTGCTGTGGGTCTTGGACCCATGGTAACTATGTTGTGTTAAGTAGTAATGTCCTTAGCATTTTAATAGCTGTTACTCACACTATCGGTGGAGATCTATATGGCCTGCATGATTACCCTTACAAAATATAATAACAAAACATGCGGTCTGGGACCCATGCTAACTAGGTTGTGTTAAGTATTACTCTTCTTAGCATTTTAATACCTGTTACACCCTGTCGGGGGAGGTCTATATGGCCTGCATGATTACCCATACAAAATATAATAATAAGACATCTGCTCTGGGTCTGGGACCCATGGTAACTAGGTTGTGTTAAGTAGTACTGTTCTTAGCATTTTAATACCTGTTACACCCTGTCGGGGGAGGTCTATATGGCCTGCATGATTACCCTGACAAAGTATAACAACAAGACACGCGGTGTGGGACCCATGGTAACTAGCTTGTGTTAATTAGTACTGTTCTTAGCATTTTAATACCTGTTACTCACCCTATCGGGGGAGGTCTATATGGCCTGCATGATTAACTGAACAAAATATAATAATAAGACATATGCTCTGGGACCCATGGTAACTTTGTGTTAAGTAGTACTGTTCTTAGCATTTCAATACCTGTTACTCACCCTATTGGGGGAGGTCTATATGGCCTGCATGATTACCCTTACAAAATATAATAACAAAACATATGCTCTGGGACCCATGGCAACTAGGTTTTGTTAAGTAGTACTGTTCTTAGCAGTTTAATACCTGTTACAACAGCGAATGGTGGCAGGTCTATCTGGCCTTCATGATTAGCCGCACCCAAACCCCAAAAAAAGCCAAGCGGTCTTGGACTAACACCCATGGCTAACTCGGTTGTTTCAATTAGTACTATTCTTAGCACTTTCATCCCTGTTACTTCCAGGCCTCTTGGGGGTGGTCTACATGGCCATCATGATTAGCCTAACAAAATACTACAATCCAACCTTGGCTCAGTCTTCATAGGCCCTTCATTGGCTGTATTTTGGTAGTACTGTTCTTATTAGTTTAATACCTGATACAACACCGAATGGTGGCAGCTCTATATGGCCTGCATGATTAGCCGCACCCAAACCAAAAAAAAGCCAAGCGGTCTTGGATTAACACCCATGGCTAACTCGGTTGTTTCAAGTAGTATTATTCTTAGCACTTTCATCTCATCCCTTACTACCATGCCTCTCGGGGGTGGTCTACATGGCCATCATGATTACCCTCACCAAAATCTAACAACAAGACGTGCGTGCAGGGAACCATGGTAAGGTTACTTCCTTTCGCGAAATCGAGTATAACAGTTGCAGGCAGAGGTTCTGACCCTGCATTATGGCTGCACCTCTCCCTAAAAGAGGCATGCGTTACAGAGTCTGTGGGCATGTATGCAAAGAGCTAGCCTGCCTAAAAGGAGCAGCAAGGCAGTACAGGTTGTTCTCCTTCAGCCGTTTTATACGCTGTCCCACGGCCACGACTCTCAACAGCCACAACAGAATGAAACACCACATATGCCATCCTTTTGAACAATAGAGTACAGGTATGGCATTGATTTTAGTTACACAGAGATATTTATTAAGAACCGTGAAATTGAAAACAAAAACATGATTGGACACCCAGTACAGTACAGGTCGTTCTCCTTCGGCCTTTTTAGAAGAGGGTCCCGGACCCTCAACAAAAACAACAGCAGGAAAGAGGACATATGGCATCCTTTTGAACAATAGATTACAGGTAAGGCATTGATTTTAGAATCCCTGAGATAATTTTTATGAACAGGGAAATAGAAAAAAACATTGATTGGACACCCAGTACACTTCTTTATCCTTTTGCCTTTTTAAGTTTTTATAAGAGGGTCCAGGACCCTCAACCGAAACACCAGCATGAAAGAGGACATATGGCATCCTTTTGAACAATAGAGTACAGGTACAGCATTGATTTTAGAAACCCAGAGATAAAATTTGCCAACTGGGAAATAGAAAAAAACATTGATTGGACACCCAGTAAACTTCTTTATCCTTAGGCCTTTTTAAAAGAGGGTCCATGACCCTCAACAAAAACAACAGCATGAAAGAGGACATATGGCATCCTTTTGAACAATAGATTACAGGTAAGGCATTGATTTTAGAATCCCTGAGATCATTTTTATGAACAGGGAAATAGAAAAAAACATTGATTGGACACCCAGTACACTTCTTTATCCTTAGGCCTTTTTAAAAGAGGGTCCAGGACCCTCAAACAAAACAACAGCAGGAAAGAGGACATATGGCATTGGCATCCTTTTGAACAATAGATTACAGGTAAGGCATTGATTTTATAAACCTAGAGATAATTTGTTGCAAACGGGAAATAGAAAAAAAATTGATTGGACAGGACACCCAGTACACTTCTTTCTCCTTAGGCCTTTTTATAAGAGGCTCCAGGACCCTCAACAGTAACAACAGCAGGAAAGAGGACATATGGCATCCTTTTGAACAATAGATTACAGGTAAGGCATTGATTATCGAATCCCTGAGATAATTTTTATGAACAGGGAAATAAAAAAAAACATTGATTGGACACCCAGTACACTGCTTTACCCTTAGGCCTTTTTAGAAGAGGGTCCAGGACCCTTAACCGAATCAACAGCATGAAAGAGGACATATGGCATCCTTTTGAACAATAGATTACAGGTAAGGCATTGATTTTAGATACACTGAGATAATTTTTATGAACAGGGAAATAGAAAAAAACATTGATTGGCCATCCAGTACACTTCTTTATCCTTTTGCCTTTTTAAGTTTTTATAAGAGGGTCCAGGACCCTCAACCGAAACACCAGCATGAAAGAGGACATCCTTTTGAACAATTGATTACAGGTAAGGCATTGATTTTAGAATCCCTGAGATAATTTTTATGAACAGGGAAATATAAAAAAACATTGATTGGACACCCAGTACACTTCTTTATCCATAGGCTCTTTTTATAAGAGGGTCCCGGACCCTCAACAGAAACAACAGCAGGAAAGAGGACATATGGCATCCTTTTGAGCAATAGATTACAGGTAAGGCATTGATTTTAGAAACCCAGAGATAATTTTTTGCAACTGGGAGATAAAAAAAAAACATTGCTTGGACACCCAGTACACTTCTTTATCCTTTTGCCTTTTTAAGTTTTTAGAAGAGGGTCCAGGACCCTCAACCAAAACACCAGCAGGAAAGAGGACATATGGCATCCTTTTGAACAATTGATTACAGGTAAGGCATTGATTTTAGAATCCCTGAGATAATTTTTATGAACATGGAAATAGCAAAAAAAACATTGATTGGACACCCAGTACACTTCTTTATCCTTAGACCTTTTTAAAAGAGGGTCCCGGACCCTCAACAGAAACAACAGCAGGAAAGAGGATATATGGCATCCTTTTGAACAATAGATGACAGGTAAGGCATTGATTTTATAAACCCGGAGATAATTTGTTGCAACCGTGAATTGGAACCAAAAAAATGATTGGTCAGTGGTCACCCAGTACACTTCTTTCTACTTCAGCCTTTTTATAAGAGGGTCCCGGACCCTCAACAAAAACAACAGCAGGGAGCTGGGCATAGGAGTACAAGGGAGTGGGACAATAATAATGTGAAGGGGAATCGTGGGAAGGCCTTGCAATGACCTTGCTCTGGTGAATCCATATCCCAAAGGTCTTTTTCAAGACACTGTTTGTCTATTTTTTGAATTTCAGCATTTGGTAAATGAAGCGCGACTTAAGGCTGGTGATAACCAACCTTTCTTCTGGCTGTTTGAAAATGTTGTGGCTCTGGACAAACATGTGAAGAAGAGGGCCATCTGCCATATTCTGCACGCAACCCCTTTGATGATTGACACTAAACATGTGTCACCTGCAAGAAGAGCTTGTTACTTCTGGCTAAATCTTCCTGGTATGGACAGGCCACTGTTTTCCACAGCAAGTCATAAGCTTGAACCGCAAGATTGTCTTGAGTATAGTAGGAAATCAAAGTTTAGTAAAGTCTGTACTATCACCACAAAAACTGAACTTCTTGAAGCAAGGGAAATGCCAGCATTTTGCTGTGCTTATGGATGACAAGGAGGACGTCCTGTGGTGCACAGAGAATAGAGGATTTTTGGTTTCCCTGTACACTACACAGATGTCTCCAACATCACCCGAAACACAAGACAGCGACTCTTGGGAAGTTCCTGGAGTGTTCCGGTAGCCATCTCTTTGCGCCCCTAAAGGAATACTTTATCAGTGTTTAACCCCTTCACTTCTAAGCCTAACCTTCTTGATGAAGCAGATTTAATATTTTTTATGCTGCTACTTATAGATCTAACCCCTATTGTAAATCATGCTTCAGTTAGTAACTCAAGTTAAATTATATTTTTTTATTATTATTATTATGCTCAGCAGATTCAAAACATAACATTCTTGTATTCATATCACACGACATGTCAAAATGCTGCATGGAAAATGGCAGTGTGCAAAGTCATAATCTTAGTGAACCTATAAGTACATTAAATGTTCTAAAATAAACAAAAATACCAACAAAAAAAAAAAAGGAAAGAGGACATATGGCATCCTTTTGAACAATAGAGTACAGGTGAGGTAAGGCATTGATTTTAGAAACCCTGAGATAATTTGTTGCAACCGGGAAATAGAAAAAAAACATTGATTGGACACCCAGTACACTTCTTTATCCTTAGGCCTTTTTATAAGAGGCTCCAGGACCCTCAACAAAAACAGCAGCAGGAAAGAGGACATATGGCATCCTTTTGAACAATAGATTACAGGTAAGGCATTGATTATAGAAACCCAGAGATAATTTTTTGCAACCGGGAAATAGAAATAAACATTGATTAGACACCCAGTACACTTCTTTATCCTTAGGCCTTTTTATAAGAGGCTCCAGGACCCTCAACAAAAACAGCAGCAGGAAAGAGGACATATGGCATCCTTTGGAACAATAGATTACAGGTAATGCATTGATTTTAGAAACCCTGAGATAATTTGTTGCAACCGGGAAATAGAAAAAAACATTGATTGGACACCCAGTACACTTCTTTATCCTTAGGCCTTTTACACTTCTTTATCATTAGGCATTTTTAGAAGAGGGTCCAGGACCCTCAACAAAAACAGCAGCAGGAAAGAGGACATATGGCATCCTTTTGAACAATAGAGTACAGGTAAAGCATTGATTTTAGAAACCCGGAGATAATTTTTAGGAAACGTGAAATAGAAAAAAACATTGGACAGGACACCCAGTACACTTCTTTCTCCTTAGGCCTTTTTATAAGAGGCTCCAGGACCCTCAACAGAAACAACAGCAGGAAAGAGGACATATGGCATCCTTTTGAACAATAGATTACAGGTAAGGCATTGATTATCGAATCCCTGAGATAATTTTTATGAACAGGGAAATAAAAAAAAAACATTGATTGGACACCCAGTACACTGCTTTACCCTTAGGCCTTTTTAGAAGAGGGTCCAGGACCCTTAACCAAATTAACAGCATGAAAGAGGACATATGGCATCCTTTTGAACAATAGATTACAGGTAAGGCATTGATTTTAGAAACCCAGAAATAATTGTTAGGAAACGTGAAATATAAAAAAACATTGATTGAACAGGACACCCAGTACACTTCTTTCTCCTTCCAGGACCCTCATATGAAACACCAGCAGGAAAGAGGACATATGGCATCCTTTTGAACAATAGAGTACAGGTAAAGCATTGATTTTAGAAACCCGGAGATAATTTGTTGCAACCAGGAATTTGAATAAAAAAAATGATTGGATGGACACCCAGTATGCTTCTTTCTCCTTAAGCCTTTTTATAAGAGTGTCCATGACCCTCAAACAAAACACCAGCAGGAAAGAGGACATATGGCATCCTTTTGAACAATAGAGTACAGGTAAAGCATTTATTTTAGAAACCCGGAGATAATTTGTTGCAACCGGGAATTTGAATCTAAAAATTATTGGATGGACACCCAGTACACTTCTTTCTCCTTAGGCCTTTTTATAAGAGGGTCCAGGACCCTCAAACAAAACACCAGCAGGAAAGAGAACATATGGCATCCTTTTGAACAATAGAGTACAGGTACAGCATTGATTTTAGAAACCCAGAGATAAATTTTGGCAACTGGGAAATAGAAAAAAACATTGATTGGACACCCAGTACACTTCTTTCTCCTTCAGCCTTTTTATAACAGGGTCCAGAAAAATTAGGAATGTACAAATGACTGAAAAATTTGGGTATTGTTGTAGCAACTGCTGTAGCAGCGGCCAGAAAAATTGATGTTTGTAAAACATTTAGAAAGTGCCCTAAAAGCTTGTGGCTTGAACACTAGTTGTTGGCGGATAAGTCAAGCAAGTCATCCGGCTTTATAAGAAAAAAAAAAGGCCAGCCTGTATACCAGTTGTAGTCCAAGCCAGCTCATCTCATCATCAGGCCTTTTTTACTCAAATGTATCGCCCAATGTCAGTCCCTCATTCATTTTTATAAAAGTGAGATAGTCAAGGCTTTTTTGACCTAGGCGACTTCTCTTCTCAGTGACAAAACCTCCTGCTGCACTGAAGGTCCTTTCGGACAGGACACTTGAAGCGGGGCAGGCCAGAAGTTCCATTGCAAATTGGGATAGCTCAGGCCACAAGTCAAGCCTGCACACCCAGTAGTCAAGGGGTCCATTGCTCCTGAGAGTGTCGAGATCCGCAGTTAATGCTAGGTAGTCTGCTACCTGTCGGTTTAGTCTTTCTCTGAGACTGGATCCCGAAAGGCTCTGGGGATGCATGGGAGTTAAAAAGGTACGCATGTCCTCAATCAACAAGACGTCAGGAAAGCGTCCTGTCCTTGCCGCTGTGGTCGTGGGAGGAGGAGGATTAATTTCATCTCTTCCCCTGTTACATTCCCGTTGTGCTGTGACATCACCCTTATACGCTGTGTAAAGCATATTTTTTAATTTATTCTTAAAATGCTCCATCCTTTCCGACTTGCGGGAATTTGGTAACATTTCAGGCACTTTATGCTTATACCGGGGGTCGAGGAGCGTGGACACCCAGTACAGGTCGTTCTCCTTCAGCTTTTTAATACGAGGGTCCCTCAACAGGCAAGACAGCATTTATTAACAATACTGTGACAACAAATATGATTGGTGTAAATAGTTGGCAAGTCGGCCCGGCACACAGGCTGGCAGGCAGGAGGAAAGTGCAATTCAATGGCACGAGCAAACTGAGGATTCAGAACAACAATCAAATTTTTTTTAATTTTAATTAATAACAATACTGTGACAACAAATATGATTGCTGGCACTAATTGGCTAGTTGGGCCTGGCACACAGGCTGGCAGGCAGGAGGAAAGTGCAATTCAATGGCACGAGAAAACTGAGGATTCAGAACAACAATCAAATTTTTTTTAATTAGTAACAATACTGTGACAACAATTATGATTGGTGTAAATAGTTGGCAAGGCGGCCTGGCACACAGGCTGGCAGGCAGGAGGAAAGTGCAATTCAATGGCACGAGCAAACGGAGGATTCAGAATAACAATCAAAAAAATTTTTATTATAATTATTAACAATACTGTGACAACAAATAAGATTGGTGTAACTAGTTGGCAAGTCGGCCTGGCACACAGGCTGGCAGGCAGGAGGAAAATGCAATTCAAGGACACTAGTAGACTGCAGATTGACAGTCAAAACAGTGATGATTGACAATTTTTGCAATACTGTTAAAATAAATATGATTGTTGGCACTAATTGGCTAGTTGGGCCTGGCACACAGGCTGGCAGGCAGGAGGAAAGTGCAATTCAATGGCACGAGCAAACTGAGGATTCAGAACAACAATCAAATTTTTTTTAATTTTAATTAATAACAATACTGTGACAACAAATATGATTGCTGGCACTAATTGGCTAGTTGGGCCTGGCACACAGGCTGGCAGGCAGGAGGAAAGTGCAATTCAATGGCACGAGAAAACTGAGGATTCAGAACAACAATCAAAATTTTTTTAATTTTAATTAGTAACAATACTGTGACAATTATGATTGGTGTAAATAGTTGGCAAGACGGCCTGGCACACAGGCTGGCAGGCAGGAGGAAAGTGCAATTCAATGGCACGAGCAAACAGGATTCAGAACAACAATCATTTTTTTTTTATTATAATTATTAACAATACTGTGACAACAAATAAGATTGGTGTAACTAGTTGGCAAGTCAGCCTGGCACACAGGCTGGCAGGCAGGAGGAAAATGCAATTCAAGGACACTAGTAGACTGCAGATTGACAGTCAAAACAGTGATGATTGACAATTTTTGCAATACTGTTAAAATATATATGATTGCTGTCACTAATTGGCTAGTTGGGCCTGGCACACAGGCTGGCAGGCAGGAGGAAAGTGCAATTCAATGGCACGAGCAAACTGAGGATTCAGAATAACAAGCAAATTTTTTTTTTTTTTTTTAAACAGTTTATTTAGTTTTCGGCAGAAAGAAAAATTAAAGTAGAGCACACTCGCTCATGTTGTGCACCGCACAGATTAGATCAAAAGACATACATGACAAAGAAATATTCTGGTGACAGCACATGAAACAGAGCACATAATCTTGTTTACACAAGTGCTTATCCAAACAATAAGGAATAGAACTATATCTATACTGCAGTTTATCTGGTGCGACAAACATATAAAGAAAAGAGAAAAAAAAATAAAAAAAAAAATATTTTACCACTCCCCTGCTGCATGCCCGACAACCCTAAAAGAACCATATCTTTCAATACCAAGCTACTGGGAATATTTCCCTCAAAATTAGACCTTCAAAGAACTCTGATTTATGAAACGCTTTAGTAAGGATATATTGTATGGTAAGAGGATATGTCTGGATAATTTTAATCCATAATCCATAAATTTATTAAAGAATCTTTGAATTTGTTTGTTATACAATTTTGAGGTATTATATTGATCAAAAATAATCTGTTGTTTTACAGCTTCCAAAAATATACTGAAAGAGGGAGGTTTCCTATGTTTCCAGCTTCTTAATAATAGATTGCGGACAATTAATATGATCGTAATAATCAGGTCAGCATTATGACCTCCTACACTTAAGAAAAAGATAATTTTTGGATCAAAGATAAAGTGCTCAGGATAGAATTTATTTAGCCAGAAATTAACTTTCTGCCAGAATTGCCGCACTTTTGGACAATACCAGAAGCAATGTAACAAATCTGCCCTAGGCAGAGAACATTTATAACAAAGGCCCATAGTATCCTGTGACCAGAGAGCCAGTCTTTTCGGTGAGATATATGCTTTATTGAGTAGTTTTAAATGAGATTCGTGCCAGGAGAAACGGAAGGGCGCTTCCACCAACCATTTAATACTCTTTTTAATTAAATCATAATTAATTTCTTCAAAGTATCTCGACCAATACAAGATATATTGTTCAGAGTGTAATTGACCCTGCTTAGCCAGTAAGATATTATATAAGAGTGAAATAGAGTGTTTTCCTTGTTTATATAGCTTTATATACCCTCCAATTTCTGCAAAGCATTCTGACCAATTTCCTAGCTGTAATTTCTTATTTAAAAAATTACGTATCTGTAAGTAAGCAAAGAAATGCTTGTTGGAAAGGTTAAATTCATTGGCAATGCTTTCAAAAGTTCTTATATTAGCTTGCTCATCTAAGAGCTGTATTATCTTAGAGAGTCCTTTATTATCCCATTCTCTGAATGGCTTACAAAGACATCCAGGTAGGAACTCAGGATTTCCTCTAATCAATAGAAAGGATGATATATGAAAGTTAATCTTAAGCCGAGAACATAAGAGTTGCCAGGCTTTAACTACATTATAAATACTGGTACACATTTTTATACTGGTTGGTAGCTGCACACTGGGGCAGTGTAAAATAGTTTTGCATGAAAACGGGTATATAAGAGTCTCTTCTAAACTTATATTCGTCAGTGCCTCCACGGTATGTAGCCAGTCTACCCCATAATGAGCAAAAATAGCTCAATTATATGACTTAATATCTGGAAAAGCTAAACCACCATGCTCCTTCTGCTGAGATAACTTTTTAATCGAAATCATCTGTCTCGACTTATTCCAAAAAAACTTAACACAAGCCTGATTAAATAATTTAATATCTTTTGCTTTAATAAATAAAGGGAGATTGTTCATTACAAATAGTATCTGAGGGAACAAAATATTTTTTATCATTGTGATTTTAGCTGAGAGAGAAATTGGGAACAGTGCCCAACGTTGTAGCTTGGCTTTAATATTTGTAAAAAAAGGAGTAAAATTGAGTCTGTACCAGCTATTTGGATCTCTATGTAATATAATTCCAAGATATCTGAAACTCTCGACCTCCTTTAGGTCGTATTGACTCCTACTATCTTTATTTTTATATATCCATAAGATCTCAGATTTGGTTGTGTTTACCTTATAGCCTGAAATTTTTAAATTTTAATTATTAACAATACTGTGACAACAAATATGATTGGTGTAAATAGTTGGCAAGTCGGCCTGGCACACAGGCTGGCAGGCAGAAGGAAAGTGCAATTCAATGGCACGAGGAAACTAAGGATTCAGAATAACAATCCAAATTTTTTTATTTTTAATTATTAACAATACTGTGACAACAAATAAGATTGGTGTAACTAGTTGGCAAGTCGGCCTGGAACACAGGCTGGCAGGCAGGAGAAAAATGCAATTCAAGGACACTAGTAGACTGCAGATTGACAGTCAAAACAGTGATGATTGACAATTTTTGCAAGACTGTTAAAATAAATATGATTGCTGGCACTAATTGGCTAGTTGGGCCTGGCACACAGGCAGGAGGGAAATGCAATTAAATGGCACGAGAAAACTGAGAATTCAGAATAACAATCAAATAATTTTTTATTTTAAATAATAACAATACCGTGACAACAAATATGATTGGTGTAACTAGTTGGCAAGTCGGCCTGGCACACAGGCTGGCAGGCAGGAGGGAACTGCAATTCAGTGGCACTACTAGACTACAGAATCACAGTAAAAAAAGTGATGATTTACAATTTTTTCAATACTGTTTAAACAACTAAAATTGGTGGCACTAATTGGCTAGTTGGGACTGGCACACATGCTGCCAGGCAGGAGGAAACTGCAATTCAATGGCACTAGGAGACTGAAGATTTGCAGTCAAAAAAATTATGATTTAATTTTTTTTATATACTGTTACAAGAAATATGATTGGTGGCACTAATTGGCTAGTTTGGCCTGGCACACAGGCTGGCAGGCAGGAGGAAAGTGCAATTCAATGCAACAAGCCAAATGATGAATCACAATCGAACAATGTTTAATTTTAAATATTAACAATACTGTTACAACAACTATGATTGGTGGCACTAATTGGCTAGTTTGGGCCTGGCACACAGGCTGGCAGGCTGGCAGGCAGGAGGAAACTGCAATTCAATGGCACTAGGAGACTGAATATTTGCAGTCAAAAAAATTATGATTTTAAATTTTTTATATACTGTTACAAGAATTATGATTGGTGGCACTAATTGGCTAGTTGGGCCTGGAAAACACACTGGCAGGCAGGAGGAAAGTGCAATTCAATGGCACGAGCAAACTGATGAATCACAAGCAAACAATTTGTAATTTTAAAGATTAACAATACTGTTACAACAACTATGATTGGTGGCACTAATTGGCTAGTTGGGCCTGGCACACAGGCTGGCAGACAGGAGAGAACTGCAATTCAATGGCACTACTAGACTGCAGATTCACAGTAAAAAAAGTGATGATTCACAATGTTTTCAATACTGTTACAACAACTATGATTGGTGGCACTAATTGGCTAGTTGGGCCTGGCACACAAGCTGGCCGATATGAGTCGTGACTGGTAGGTAGGGCAGCAATTTAACACAGTATGCTGTGTAAGTGAGAAAAACACAGGCCTGATAGAAAATTAAGTTAGATTACACTAGCAAAATAATTTAAAATTTTATATTTTAATATTAAAATAATGTTAAGAAGTGCACTGCACATATGAGTGGTCGCACTGGCTGGCTGCTACTTAGGGCAGCAATTAACAACAGTATGCTGTGTAAGTCAGATAGACAGTTAGACACAGGCCTGATAGAAAATAAAATTAGATTACACTAGCATAATGATTTAAAGATTTTTTGGGGAATTTAAAGAAAAAGGTTAAGCACATATAAGTCGTGGCTGATAGCCTTGGAAGGGCAGCTATTAAAAACAGTAGGCTCTGTAAGTCAGATACACACACGCCTGATAGAAAATAAAATTAGATTACACTAGAAAAATGATTTAAATTTTTTTTTTGGGGGGGGAATTAAAAAAAGGTTAAACACATATGAGTCGTGGCTCATAGACTAAGGAGGGCAGCAAGTAAACACAGTATGCTCTGTATGTCAGCAAAACACACAGGCCTGATAGAAAATGATATTAGATTACACTAACAAAAAAATGTAAACGTTTTTTTTTTAAATTTAAAATAAGGTGAAGAAGATATGAGTGGTGGCTGCCTGGCACAGAGCAATTAACCAAAAGACTGAAAAAAATGAAGTATATTAATGCTGTGTGAGCCTGACAGACACAGGCCTGATAGAAAATGTAATTAGATTACACTAGCAAAATGATTTAATTTTTTTTTTTAAATTTAAAATAATGTTATAAACGGATATTAACACTGGTGGCTGGCACAGAGCAATGAACCAGAGTATATGCTGTGTGACACAGGCCTGATAGAAAATGAAAATAAATTACACTAGCAAAATTATTAAAAATTTTGGTTGGTTAAATTTAAACTAATGTTGTTAGGCAGATATCAGTGGTGGCAGTAATTACAGCATATGCTGTGAGCCTTACACACAGGCTGAAAGACAGGCAAATGCTAATAAAAATACGAAAAAAAAAAAAAAAAACGGCTTTTTGGGGTGCTGTCCTTGCAGCAGAGATGAGATGAGTCCTGGACTGTAGTGGACACTAAATACACTAGCCTAGCTATCTATTTCCCTATAATGTCAGCAGCACAAAAACAACACGTCCTCTCACTAAGAAAGCAAGGTCGTTATGAGTCTAAAATGGCAGCTTCCAAGGAGCTGAGAGGGTCTGTGAGGGAGTGTCTGATGTTGATTGGCTCTAATGTGTCAGAAGGCTGTGACATACAGGGTCAAAGTTTCCTCAATGATGACACATAGGGGGCGGATCGAACATTGCATGTGTTCGCCCACAGCCTCGAACACGAACATACTATGTTCGCCGTGTACCGTTCGCGGGCGAACAGTTCGGGACATCACTATTTACACTGTCACAATACTATCATAGACAATAGTCCACTTTGTTATTTGTATTTTAGGTAACAATGCTTAAAATGAATGTAGGCTACAATGACTAGGAGTTGGTTATTCGTCAATAGGTTATTATCTTATCAAATGTTTACCGGGTTATTATTCTTATTTTTTGCTAAATAGTGTTCTTTTGTTAATTCACTATATTGGTTACAATGTGTATGAAAACAAGTCAGATATTGTATGATCTTACAATATCCCTACTAACCTCTCAGGTTATGAATAGGGATTGCAATTTAGTCACCTGTGTAAGAGGGAGGTCTCTGATCTATAATTGGTAGTGGATGGGTATATAGGAGACTCTAAGTGCTCTCAGTATTATAAGCCTGTGGAAATGGCATGGTAGATGCCGAGAAACGCGTAGCGAATAATACTGTTTGTTTTAATTTTTTTATTGTATGAACTGTACAATTTTTTAAATATAAAGCATATTTTATTCCAAGCACTTTTTTTTGAGTGTCTTTGATACAAATACCTGCCTTATTAACATCGGAGTCTATATACCTGGGAGTCAGCTGATTATGTGCACTGGGCCACTATAATAGTCCAGTTTGTGTGATTTGCACCACTGGGTGCGCTGCTAAATGTGAGTACCCTTATACCTTGGGTTTCTGATATGGGGTCCTGAATATCACTTTTGTCTGCACTAGGAGTCGCCCTTCTTTTGTTTTTCCAATACAATTACGGAACCTGCAACAGTAACAATATACTCATAATAGGATATACTAGAGTTCCCATGCTAAGTGGGCAATCATGCTATATTAAACGGCTTCATTATTCGACAACCCTAGTTGGTAAAAGCATTAATCTAAACCTTTTTAAAGGGACAGTACACTGTAAAATTGTTTTTATATTAATGTATTTTCAATGACCTGTTATACCAGCTGCATAGTATAAAATGTATGAGAAATTGGATTTTCAGGTTTATTTGTGTATATGAATTAGCTGGTTTTGTGCTTTTATTCCACAGCCTATTACAATGGGTTGAGCTTCAGGTAATATCAGATCTTATGTTATCATTTTGTGCACACACACTTGCTTCCTTATCTTATATTTCTCCAGAAAACTAAAGCTCAATACATAGAGAGAACAATGGAAAATTATAATTTTATTACTTAAAGGGACACTAAACCCAATTATTTTTTCTTTCATGATTCAGATAGAGTATGCAATTTTAAGCAACTTTCTAATTTACTCCTATTATCAATTTTTCTTCGTTTATTTGAAAAAGAAGGCATCTAAGCTAAGGAACCAGCCAATTTTTGGTTCAGTACCCTGGACATCACTTGTTAATTGGTGCTGTACAATCAGCAAGGACAACTCAGGTTGTTAACCAAAAATGGTCCGGCTTGTAAACTTACATTCTTGCTTTTCAAATAAAGATAGCAAGAGAATGAAGACAATTTGATAATAGGAGTAAAATAGAAAGTTGCTTAAAATTGCATGCTCTATATATGAATCATGAAAGAAAAAAATGGGTTCAGTGTCCTTTTAACTATCCTGCACCCCACTGTGAGTTTATTTTTTTCTGCTGGCTGTGTTTACTTAGGCTATTTAATAGCTGAGACTCCAGTATCAAAACTTTCAGTATAGATCGGGAAACCAGAAGCTAAATCGGCTATTCCAAAGGCCAAATTAGGGATAAAAGAGCTACTTTTAAACAACTTAATACACTCCAGCAGGTAAAATGGATCATTGGAAACAATTTAAATGTGAGAAAAGTTTTGGGTGAACTGTCCCTTTAACCACCCCTATCTTTTTATCCTAATAATATAATATATATAAGCCCTGAACCCTCTCCATACCATATATGCAAATAAAGCTATGATCTAGCAAACGTTATTATGGCTACATGTGGTTTAATAACAGAAGATAAGGGCTACTACAAGTACATTAACTAATATGGATATCTCTCATACTATTATTTAATAGTGTGTACCGGGTATCATTATTTTATACGGTCTCATCATTTAAAGTTTATTAACCCCAAGTGCTTTCATCTTTACTATATAAATTAACCCTGAGCTTCTACTATTAATTTAAAGCTAAACCACAATTCAACATATGATATAATGGATACATATCTGGTTAATGACAGAAGCTAAGGGCTAGTATAAGTGCATTAACTAATATTGGAATCTCCAGTTACTAGCTACACACACGGTGTGTTGGCAATATTTAAATCGGCTGACAATTTATTTCATAATTACATTTGACAACTATTTCTGTGGTTGTTACATATTTTCTGCCTTTAAGTACCTAAGAGTGTTTTTAATGAATACTATCTTTATTTTATTTTACTTAATATAAGTTAAGTTTTAATGGCATGCACCACAACCCCATATTTCTCACACTTGATGTACAATGTATTCTCTCATCAGCTTTCTTAAAGGGACACTGAACCCATTTTTTTTCTTTTGTTATTCAGACATTTTAAGCAACTTTCTAATTTACTCCTATTATCAAATGTTCTTCAGTCTCTTGATATCTTTATTTGAAATGCAAGAATGCAAGTTTAGATGCCGGCCCATTTTTGGTGAACAACCTGGGTTGTTCTTGCTGATTGGTGGATAAATTCATCCACCAATAAAAAAGTACTGTCCAGAGTCCTGAACTAATAAAAAAAGCTTATATGCCTTCTTTTTCAAATAAAGATAGCAAGAGAACGAATAAAAAATGATAATAGGAGTAAATTAGAAAGTTGCTTAAAATTGCAAGCTCTATCTGAATCACAAAGGAAAAAAATTGGGTTCAGTGTCCCTTTAAACTATCTTAAACCCTCGAGTGCTATCAGTGTATTCTTTGCAAGAGTTGTTCTCTCCACCGCTCTTGTTTCTTGTCTGCTATTAAACTTTATACACAGCACCCTCTACCCCAATATAAAAGCTCTTTAGGTAACATAGAGAAACAGAAGCGCCACATGGCCTAGTATTGTATTAATGGGAGATGGTGATGGTGTTTCATCAGCTATCTAACAGCTGAGAAATGTGTTGCTTGTTTTAATTTATTTTAATAAAGTAAGTTTTTATACTTACCACTTGCTTCCACTCCTACATTTTTATCTCACATCCATTTTTTTGAACTCTACTCTTGAGCTGAATAAGTATCCTGTTATACCGGAGGCCAGTCTGCTGGATGACTGTTTTATCCCAGTCTGCTACATCTGCACCAAGAAGGGGTGCTTAAAGGACCAGTCAACACAGTAGATTTGCATAATCAACAAATGCAAGATAAAAAGACAATGCAATAGCACTTAGTCTAAACTTCAAATTAGTAGATTTTTTTTTCTGACAATTTTAAAAGTTATGTCTTTTTCCACTCCCCCTGTACCATGTGACAGCAATCAGCCATTCAGAAATGCATACACACTTATTCTTGCACATGCTCAGTATGAGTACCACAGCTTATGGTTCCACCAAGACCATATAGAGTACAAAAAATCCATAAGTACAGCTGACAGATGGGAACATTAGTACACTGTATTTGAAGTGGTGCTCTTGGTTGGGGAAAATGGGGGAAAAAAACAAACATATGTCAACCTTTTAAAAGTACTTTTCTTCATCTAGTCATCTACCTAGATCATTAATGTACAATTTTTTTTATCATGCATGTCACAGACTGTTGATTTAGGGGATGCAAGGTGCATAAATGTTTCCTCCTGTGAGTGTTTCTGTGGGTGTCTGTGTTTGTCTTTGTGCTTTGGTTTGTGTCTCTATGAGTGTGTATATATTTTTTTTCTGTGCTTTTTATATATATATATATATATATATATATATATATATATATATATATATATATATATATATATATATATATATATATATATATTACATTCCAGTTTACTGCCCCTTTATGCAAGGACTTTCCAGATGCAAGGAGGCATTTTATCTACGATTTTTACATCTGCATAAAATGTTATACTCTCAGACTAAGATTGCTCAGTGTTTGAAATTAGACAGGTTAACTTAACACTGTTCAGTTTACACTACAGCTGACTTAATTTTGAAATATATACCAACAAGACTAAATCCTGCATTTAACCAGATATAATGGTATGAGTACCACAGCTTATGGTTAAATAGACACTTAAGAATAAAGTGCATATACGTTTTAGTCACTTGGTCAAAAATTGTACATGTCAAAGGGGGTGGGGGGAGGGCTCAAAATGCCACCCTGCTCAGTAGGAGCTGATGGCTCAAAAAGTTTAAATAAAAAGAAGACTTTGCACATTTTGTTAATGGAAGTAAATTGGAATGTTGTTTAAAATAGCATGCTCTATCTAAATAATGAAAGTTTAATTTTGATTGAGTGTCCCTTTAACCACAAGTGAGTGCAACCTTTATTTCCTATATCCTGTTATCATAGAGTACTAGGCCATATTGGCGTGTCTGTCTTTTTCACATCACCTACAGAATGCTGTACCAACACCGGAGGTCAGTCTGCTGGGTGACTGTTTTGATCCCAATCTTTTCCATTTGCACCAATAGGGGTGCGCCATCAAATGTGAGTGTAATTGACCACATATAGATATCTCATCACCATCTCCTATTCATACAATACTAGCCATGTGGTGCTTCTGTTTCTCTGTTACCTACAGATTGCTGACCCTGGATCGTGACCTTGATCCTCTCACAGATAGCTGCCTGGACCTGTGACCTGAACCATTTTTGGGCTCTGATCCTCCAACCACTCCTTATTATAAAAATACACAAGTAGACTGTGGTCCAGGAGTGCTCTGTACCTCAGATGCTGTGTAATTAGAAAGGCGGAGACTCCGGTCTCCCGCCACTGTTTAAAGGAGAATGGGTGTAAAAGGAAAGTCAGCTGTGCTGCTATGTAGCCAAGGCAAGTCTGTTCACTATGCCAAAGTATACAAACACCAATCCAGGAGAGGCGCACCGCAGCCAACAGCACTCAGACTCACGTTAGTAAAAGTCAATCCTGTATTATGGCATAAATTTAAAAGCACAGAATTGGCTCAATAGCCAGTCAAGTACACAGGGTAAAATCATCTGGAGTGTGACAGGTTACAACGCAGACGCATTTTGTGAGCATGCTCACTTGTTTACTGCATGAAGTGTAACCTGCACACACCTTTATTTGTATCAGAAAATTTAAAGAAACAGTATACACACTTGAAGTAACCAGATGAAAGATGACTTGAGCGCTACTGGAATGTTACAGAACTATGTAATATCTCTTAAATAAGGAAAAGGTTTATATTTAACTCTGTATAAGTCAGTTTAAGGCACAAAATATTTAGATATAACAATTGGGGAAAAAATGAGTTAATCCTATGTAGAAATATAAAGAATGAAAATTACAGTGTTCTCTTACTTGGGATGTTGATATTAAACATCTATAAAAATATTACACAACTTTAAAGAATATATAATTAGAAAGCATAGAATACTGGACAGTCAATCCTATTAAAAATTATTCAGAAAAATGATTACATATCTCCCCTACAAAGGATAGTCAGATGGCATTTTTGCTGTATACCAGGACATAAAAGGCCCTTATCTGTATATATTTAGAAATACTTCATTTTACAAAACAGACAACACCAGAATAGATTTGAAAATGATTACAAAGTTAAGTAAAGAGATCTAAGTCTCGTCTCATATTCAGCCCTTGGGGATTGCTGGTTTTTAATGAAAAGATCCAGAAGACTTCTCGTTTGTTTAATTTTTTCCTCTCTATTGCCTCCCCATCTCCAAATGAGAACATGGTCTATTCCTTGAAGGGATAGGCTGGACATGTCTGAGTTATGTAAATTTTTTAAATGTCTTGAGACAGGAGTCTCAGTTTTTTCATTATCAATTGAACATAAGTGTTCTAAAAATCTGTCTTTTACAGGGCGCTTTGTTTTACCTACATACTGTATTTTACAGATAAGACATGTTAATAAATACACTATGCGTGTTGTGTTACAGTTGATGTAGAAATGGATATTATGTGTTTTTTGGGTGATATTAGATAAAAAAATGTCACCCTCAGAAACATGTCACATGTTTTACAGCCATTTCTTCTACATCTGTAAAAACCCTTTCTTCCTTTGAGCCAGCTTTTATTTACTTTAGTGGGTAGATCAGAGGGAGATAAATGCTATATGTGGTGATACATTTTGGTGTTGGTTTGTTAGCTGATGTTTCTCTTTTTTTGTATTTAAAGGGACAGTATACACTCATTTTCATATAACTGCATGTAATAGACACTACTATAAAGAATAAGATGCACAGATACTGATCTACAAATCCAGTATAAAACTGTTTAAAAACTTACTTAGAAGCTGTCAGTTTGGCTCTGTTGAAAAGGTAGCTGGAAAGCCCACTGCAAGTGGCAAATAAGACACTCCCCCCCCTCCCCCTTCTTTTACATATGAAAAGACCCTTTACACAAACAGGAGCAAGCTGGAGAAGGTACCTGACAGTATTCACATAAAACTTTGGGGCTTGGTTAGGAGTCTGAAAATCAGAGCAATGTTATTTAAAAATAAGCAAAACTATACATTTATTTAAAAAAAAAACTTTATGGGCTATATAAATAGATCATCTACAAAACATTTATGCAAAGAAAAAATGAGTGTATAATGTCCCTTTAAAGGGACATTATACACTCATTTTTTCTTTGCATAAATGTGTTGTAGATAATCTATTTATATAGACCATAAAGTTTCTTTCTTAACAAAATGGATATTTTTGCTTATTTTTAAATAACATTGCTCTGATTTTCAGACTCCTAACCAAGCCCCAAAGTTTTATGAGAATACCGTCGGCTACCTTCTCCAGCTTGCTCTTGTTTGTGTAAAGGGTCTTTTCATATGCAAAAGAAGGGGGAGGGGGGAGTGTCTTATTTCCCACTTGCAGTGGGCTTTCAAGCTGCCTTTTCAACAGAGCTAAACTGAGAGCTTTTAATTAAGTTTTAAACAGTTTTATACTGGATTTTTATATCAGTATCTGTGCATCTTATTCTTTATAGTAGTGTCTATTACATGCAGTTATATGAAAATGAGTGTATACTGTCCCTTTAAGCAGATCTTACCTAGGTACATTTGTTATGCTATCCTTGGCACTATTCAGGATTTTATCATTGTAACCTTTGTTTTAGTCTAGCAGTAATCAGTTCAGAGTTTGCTGTGTACATCATCTCAGTGGTGCAATTTCTTTTGGCCCTGATAAATTCTCCCTTGGGAATGCCTCTAAGGACATGTTTGGGGTGACAGGAGTCAAATAGAAGTATAGTATTGCCCGCAGTGGGCTTTCTGTACAGAGAAGTTTCTATTTTGCCATCTGTGTTGTTGGCTGTAATTGTTAAATCAAGAAAATTGATTGATTTAGCGTCATGTTCCCCTGTAAATTTGACACCACAAGTGTTGGTATTTAGATACTCACAGAACATATCGGCTTCATGAGCATTGCCCTCAAAAATAAACAGATCGTCTATGTATCTGTAAAAATGTTGGATTTTTTTCTCTGAAGGGATTCCTTTCTCCAAAGACATGGAACAGCTCCCACCAACCCATAAAGAGGTTGGCATAAGAGGGGGCAAATTTAGCCCCCATGACTGTTTCACATCTTTGGAGAAAGTACTCAATACCGAACATAAAGAAATTATGGGTCAATAGGTACTCTGTTGCTCTCAATAAGAACAACTTTGTAGCTGGTTCATGTTCGCTGCATGAATTCAAAAAGAATTCAAGTGCTATGATGCCTTTGTCATGTCGTATGCATGTATATAACGTCATTACATCTATAACCAGAAATCTAAAATTAGGCTTCCATTTAATTTTATCCAGTTTTGTTAAGATGGCAGTAGTGTCCTGAATATAACTCAATAGAGGAAATAAAGAAATGGCTGGATTCTCCTTTGTAAAATAAAAATATATATTGCTTTATTAATTCATTAAAAGTATACACGGAAACTCCAAACATACACATTGCGGGCGCAGCAGCACCTGGGCTTACGCATTTCGGCTGGTTAGCCGTAGTCATAGCCTGTAGGTGCTGTGCCTTACAGGTGATTTAAAATACATGCACAATTCTGATTGGTAGTAAAATCAAAGACACGCCTACTGGGTTTAGTTTAAATTAAACTGGCACGTAAATAGAGAACATTTTTGTGGGGAATAGTAATCTATAACCAATTGTGACATGAAGAAATGTATGTAAATTCATTGGATACAATTTCAAAGTTCATTACAATATTCTATAAAGGTATAAAAGTATAATAGTATAAATACTGAACTTGAAATGGTACATCAATCAAAAAGACAAAATTCATGAGGTTACACTTATATAAGTGAATTGTAAATTCATTAAACACTGTATACCAACTTGGAAAAAAGGAGGAATAAATATTAAATATAGGTATTAGGTGTAAATGCATAAAAACACTAGAACAAATGGAATGAGGAAAAAGTGGGGAAAGGGAAAAATGCATTAATACCACTACTTGAATATGATATCTATGTGGTATATGAATTATTCCCAATATTTAATCAGGTCAAATTTGGAGTTGAGGCCTTTGGGTTATTCTAGTATCTAATTTAAACATCCAAAAGACCTCCCTCTTCGCCAGTATTTGATCCAAATTGCCACCTCTGTTGCGAAGCACTACTTTTTCAATTATACACCATCTGAACGAATTCAAATTGTTTTCATGTTTATCATGGAAATGTTGCACCAGGGGTGTTGTTACTTTCCCTACATTAAAGGTAGACAAGTGTTCCCTTATTCTGGATTTCATATCTCTGGATGTGAGACCTACATATTGTAAATTGCACTGTATGCAGGTGATGAGATAAATCACATTGCTAGCAGTACAGTTGAGACATGTCTGGATGTCAAAACTTTGACCAGTGACTGAAGAAACAAAGCTTTTAGTAATCTGTACATAGTCACAATGTTTGCAGCGTCTGCTGCCACATTTATACATACCATGTCTCAACCAAGAGCTATTGCTGCTCTCAATCTTTTTGAGTTCTGTGGGTGCCAGAATTCCACCCAATGTGCTGCTTTTTTTATATGAGCATTTAATGCCCAATTTAACGGTTTTCACCAATTTCTCATCAGCCGCTAGGAGAGGAAAATGTCTGTTGACTATCCCACAAACCTTCTGATATTGGGCACTGTATTCTGTTACAAAATATACTCCCTGAGATGTTTTGGGTACTGATACTTCTGTTTTTTCCTGTAACAAAACCTTTCTTTCAATATGTTCCACTGACTTCCTAGCTCTCACTATGTCGGGAATTGGATACCTTCTCTCCCTCAATCTTTCTGTGAGTGAATTTTCTTCCCTTTCAAAATCTACTTGACAAGAACAATTCCTCTTTAGCCTTGTAAATTGCCCTTTTGCAAAAGCAAATCTAATTTTCTTAGGATGGCTTCTATTGCTGTGCAAAAAAGTGTTGCCTGATATGGGCTTGCGGTATACACTCATCGATACATTGTATCCATCAGTTCCTTTCAAAGTCAAGTCTAGAAAGTTAATTTGTACACAATTCATTTCAAAGGTAAAACTCAAATTCATATTGTTTGAATTTAAATAGTGTATGAAAGAGGGGACATCTGTTAGATCACCTGACCACACAAACAGGAGGTCATCAATGTACCTCCGGTATAGTTTGATGTCCTTTTTGAAGGGGTTTTCATCTCCAAAGATTTGGCACAGCTCCCACCAACCTAAATACAAGTTGGCATATGATGGAACAAACTTTGCGCATCTCTGGAGATAGAAATCCCCCTCAAACTTAAAAAAGTTGTGAGTGAGAAGGAATTCAATCACTCCAACAACATATGTCTGGAAGGTAGGGAAAAAGTCACTGTAATCTTGTAAAAAGAAAGAAATTGCTTGCATACCCTTACTGTGTGGTATGAAAGAGTATACCGCGACAGCGTCCACTGTAAGCCAGACATATTCTTTCTTCCATTTGAAATCATCCAGGATATTAATCACATGTTTAGTATCTCGGATGTAGGATACTAATGAGAGCACCATAGGCTGCAAGATGGAGTCAACCCACTGTGAGAGGTGTTTCAGTAAGGAATCAATCCCACTCACAATTGGCCTACCCTGTACATTAATGCTACTTTTGTGGACCTTTGGAAGATGGTGGCAACAGGGGGTCCTGGTAAATTTGACATCCAGATAATTAACTGTCTGGTGATCCAGGAACCCCTGTTCCCTATCATCATCCAAAATGTGTTTCAATTGGAGCTTAAAGATATTAGTAGGATCTCTGGGCAACATTTCATAATCATGTGTGTTATGCAATTGGCGTTTAGCCTCCATTACATAATCCTTACAACAACCGCTCCGCCTTTATCTGTGGAGTGAATCACTATTTGGCTGTTGCTTTTTAACTGTACTAGTGCCTCTTTTTGTTTTAACGTTAGATTTTGTTTCTCTCTTTTAGCCTCATTATGAAGTTTAATTAAATCAGTTTCTATCCTATGTTGAAAGGTTTCTAGGATATTTCCACGACTAAATATAGGGTAGAATTTAGACTTTTCTATTAACGTTATACCCTTATTCATACTTCCTGGGGCAGTACAGGACTCTTTGGCCAAAGATTGTAAAGTGACAATAACTCACATTTCCTCAAACCCTTAAATATTGTTTAATACATATTCTGTTTGTGTCACAGGATTTTCAGGTGTAGTTTGCACTACACCAAAATGTTATTAAACGATTAACGTCAATGAGTGTTTGGAAGTTATTAAAATTATTGGTGGGGGAAAAGCCTAAGCCTAGAGCAAGAACACTATTGCTGTGATGTAAGTGTTACTGAAGGGAGATCAATAACATTACTCCTTATTTGTACTTGGTCTGAGGTCTGTTCCCCCTGAGTGGATATCTCCCCTGATTGTTCTGTGTCTGTCCCCCACTGTTCAAATGGTCTAGGGCCTGTGGAAAAACCTGTTCTAGATCCATGGAAACAGAGTTAGCATTCAAAAGGTTAACATTAGAAGAAGGATGTGAGGGGGAAACTGTATAATGGTTTGATAGTGGAATCGTTTGTGAAATAGTGTTGGAATCTTTTGGTCTAACCACTTGCTCATTGTCTGAAACAGCTTTATTTTTCAATATCCCTAAAGCAACAGGGACAGAGACTGGGGCATTAGGGGCAATAGTAGACGCAGTGACTTTAATTCCCTCATCAGAGGAACAATCATTATCACTCCCTGAAAAAGAGACATTTCTGGAGTTAGATCTATTTCCTCTGCGTCTTCTATTTCCCCTCCGTGTACCTGCGGAAAATTGATTACGTCTATATTCTCCCCTTTATTTTCGATTCCAGATATAAACGGAATTGTTTTGATAATCTGAATGGTCCCTCAAGAATTTTGAATGTTTATTCTCCATAATTAGACTTTTCCCCCTAGCCACCATACCCCTCAAAATGGTATCAAATTTCCCAAATTGTGGATCATGAATTTGTTTGTCCATCTCTGTTTGTAAATCAATAATGTCTTTTTTGATTGTATCAAGTTGTTTAAGTTTGTAATTTCTCAGCATGATCATAAGTCTCGATGAGCAGTCAGACAAAATGTCATTCCAAGCCTTGATAAAATCTTTGTCAGATGAGTCCATATCAAAAGTGGGGAACTTATAAACTCTTAGGCCTCTAGGAATCATACCTTCATTCATATACTTAACAAAGGCCCAAACATCCCATTGCACTTTACATTCCTTCAACAGAGTTTCCATAGACTCAAACAGGGTGCTTAAAGACAGCACCCCTTTGTTATCTGAAAAGATCTGTTCATAGTCTAACATATCATTACTTCTTGCCGTGGCAGGCATTAAGGAAAAAAAGTCTCTATTTGGCTGTGCTAGATTTCCTTGTGTGTTGTATTCCATGTTATAACTCAATAGACCCTTTTACCAATGTCTGTAAAAAGGTATCAACTAAATCACTTTAAGGTTCGTTTAAAGAGTTAATCCCAGCAATAATGGGACGCCCGGGGGAGAAATAGGGTCGTTATGGATCTTTGGGAAATAATGGAAAATGGGAGTTACAGGATGTAAGGGAATGAGAGCTTCTTTGGTGGCAGAGTTAATGATGTTATTACGTTTGGCCATTAAGATAATGCCTATCATTTAAATTGTTTACTGTTTGATAGGGTTACTTTGTAATGTGCCATAGACCTCCCTATCATTCAATTGTCTTTTGGCTTCCATAATGTAGTAAGTCCTGTTGAGGACGACCACATTGCCTCCCTTATCAGAAGGTCTGATGAGGATATTTTCATTTTCAGAAAGGGCTTTTAAAGCCTGTTTCTCTTAAAATTTCTCGTTAAATTGGAGAAATTTTTGGAGTGCCCAAGATTGTAATCATTAAGCACTCTAAGTTTTTCTTCTACCGTTTTTTGAAAGATATCAAGAGCTTTTAGGCGGGCATGTACAGGATAAAAAATTACTTTTCCTTTTTACATGTTCAAATTTAATCTCATTTTCTTTCACGAGATCAGAGTTTAATGTGTTATTTTATCCAGCTAATTCTCTAGGATCTTTTACAGTACATAATTCAGAAAAGGTTAACAGTTCACCCATTACACCATTACTTATATTTGAACTTTCTACAGAGTCTTGTGTCCTCTGCTCATCCGCCCCCTGAAAGTGTTTATGCAAAGTCAATTTGCAGACATATTTATTAACATCTAGAATAGTTTCAAACAGGTTAAAATGAGCAGAGGGCACAAAATTCAAACTCTTGGACAAAAGTTTAATTTGTTCATTGTCCAAGGTTACAGTTGATAAATTCAAAACATTCAATTTAGAATCTAGTTCTGGTATTTCTGTCCTTGTGATCTTGTCACATATTTCTTCTGTTGATAGTTGCACTGATGTTGTCGATTGGCATATCTGGGTATGCTGTTTGGTTTTGCTCCCTTCCACCTCCTATGGTTTTTTTCTGATTGTAGCTGGTATCAAAGCATCCCCGTTTTTTGACTCTTCATTATTAATTTCTGGAGCATCCATACTTTGTAGTGATTGAAAGACATTTGATTAATTCTCTTCTGCCATGTTTTCATTATCTGATAAGTCCACCTCATACTCTGTATCAGAGAAAGTGACTGTTTTTTCTTTCTGTTTACCCAGTTTCTTGTTGTTATAGATTATTTTTTTATTATTATAGAATCTAGACTTGTTTTTGGGATACTCATCATGTGTCCATTTGTACACTTGATTGGAGTCATAGGGGCCTATTTATCAAGGTCTGGGAGACCTGATCCGACACTGTGGATCAGGTCCGCCAGACCTCGCTGAATACGGCGAGCAATAAGCTCACCGTATTCAGCATTGCACCAGCAGCTCACAAGAGCTGCTGGTGCAACGCCACCCCCTGCAGACTCGCGGCCAATGGGCCGCCAGCAGTGGGGTGTCAATCAACCCGATCGTACTTGATTGGGTTGTATTGTGGCAATGTGTGTCTGCCTGCTCAGAGCAGGCGGACAGGTTATGGAGCAGCGGTCTTTGTGAAAGCTGCTTCATAACTGCTGTTTCTGGCGAGCCTGCAGGCTCGCCAGAAACACGGGGCATCAAGCTCCATTCGGAGCTTGATACATATGCCCCAATGTCTCTCTTATCTCTAGTCATCTTGTTGGATTTAAATTGCCATAGTTCTTGTCTGAAGCTGTTCATGTTAAGCTCAAACTGTTTGTCGTACTCTTTAAAAACCTTTGTTTTTTTATATTCCTTCAATTTTACTTGAACTTCCCTCATTTCTTGCAGAATTTCTTTCCTTTGTTTCTTGTTATAGTTGATTAAAAGATCAATTAGAGCAAAAGAACACAAGTCCAGGATGTTATTCCACTTTATAACGAAGTCTGGATCATGTGTAACAAAGCAAGGGAATTTTCTAATTGTAAGACCCCTTGGGATACCTTTGTAATTTTTATAATTCAAGAACGATTTCATATCTAAATTAAACTTTGTCTTTTTTTCTAAGGGTGTCTATTTCAAAAAAGAGACTATCAATTGTGTAGGAAAGTTTTTCATACATATTAGAAGTGTCCTCATCAAAATTTCTGAGAACGTAACTTTCTGTTTCCTCAATATCCATTGTAGCAGTAACCAAAGAGCTAAAGTCAATATTGCAACAATGTAGTGTGCTAGTGTGTGCTTAAATTTATGCCAGAGCGGTTAGAACTTAATATTGAAACAATCAAACAAGGAAAAGAAGCACCCACCTCGTCTTCAGCCTTAAGGATAATTCAAGCAACTCCGTTACTTATTAGTACAAAAGGCAGGCATAGACTTCCTCTGCCGAATCCTAAGGTCACCACGGGCAATGCTGGAAGCCAATAAATCTGTCACTTGATAGGCAGCTCCACACGGTTAAGCAGAAAACAGTATCAAAATACACAAGTAGACTGTTTTCCAGGAGCGCTCTGTACCTCAGACGCTGTGTAATCAGAAAGGCGGAGACTCCAGTCTTCCGCCACGGCTCAAAGGAGAATGGGTGTAAAAGGAAAGTCAGCTGTGCTGCTATGCAGCCAAGGCAAGTTTGCTCACTATGCCAAAGTATACAAACACAAATCCAGGAGTGGCGCACCACAGCCAACAGCACTCAGACTCACGTTAGTAAAATTGACATTTGTACACTGAGTGTTATTACACTATACTACAATTGGTATTGTATATTAGTAGTCTAGTTTGATTACCGTCTACTCGCCCACTTATTGTTTAGGCTTATATTAATTGCCATACTAATCATTATGACATAGGGTATCTCTTATATTACAAATATTTACTTATAATCATATATTTACTCTATTGAAACTTTTTATGTCAATTATATAAGGAGATTCAATACCTACATCCATTTTGACTTAGGGCTTTGTTTAAAAGCTTATTAGTTGTAATAGATTTAAATATCTGAGATCTAGAGGATTTATGGAATAAATTCAGTAGTGCCATTGGAACTCTTTTCTTTACAGTAAAGGTTGTGTGTGCCTGCCCCTTTAATACTGTGTTTGCAGGTGTCAAGCTGCCCTTTAAGATTGCACTGTGTGAACTTTACTGTGATCTGACCCTTAGAGACTGTGTGCGTGTGGTGCAAGTTGTCCCTTTAAAGGCTGTGAGAGCTGGCTGGGAAAAGTTTATGGGGAAAACAGGGACTATATGGCTCCCCCTTTTTGTTCCTGGAGACACAAACACTGCTGTATTGTTCATAGCCCTCATCTGAACCCCCATACCAATTTTTTAAGTAAAATGTGATTTTAGATAAGAAAATAATTTAAACTCAGATTTTACCATTTTTTTGGCACTGATTTTTCATCTGAGAATAGGTTCAACATAAAAGGAGCAATTTCACATTTTATATTTTTTGTATAAATTTTATAACAAATCTTATCGAAAAACAAAATACAAATGTTCATTTTCTTTTCACACATTTTAGTGCAAAAATGACACAGCATTTGTTTAGAACTAGCTCCATAATGACTCCTTAAAGGGACACTAATCCCAAATATTTTCTTTCATGATTCGGATAGAGCATGCAATTTTAAGCAGCTTTCTAATTTACTTCTATTATCAAATTTTCTTCGTTCTCTTGCTATCTTTATTTTGAAAAAGCAGGAATAAAAGCATTGGAGACAGCCCGTTTTAGGTTGAGAACCTGGGTTGCGCTTGCTTATTGGATGGCTAAATGCAGGCACCAATCAGCAAGCCCTATCCAGGGTACTGAACAAAAAATAGTCCGACTCCAAATCTTTCATTCCTGCCTTTTCAAATAATGATAGCAAATGAACCAAGAAAAATTGATAACAGGAGTAAATTAGAAAGTTGCTTAAAATTGCATGCTCTATCCGAATCATGAAAGAAAAAAAAATTGGGTTTACTATCCCTTTAAGCAACACTCACTATATTGAAATGATGCATTTATGATTCTGAAAGAACATGCAAAATTAAAGGGATAGAAAAGACAAAATTAAACATCCCTGATTCAGAAAGAGCATGCCATTTTAAACAACTTTCCAATTTACTTTTATTATCAATTTTGCTTAACTCCCTTGGTATCTTGTAGGTGAGCTCAGGACCGTGCATCTTGGGTGATGAATTCATGAAATAAACTTTCAGTTGAGGTGGTAAACACACAGGCTGTGGGAGCTAGCTGGTGATTGGTGGCTACACACGTGTGCCTCTTGTCTTGTCATTGGCTTGGCAGATGTGTTCAGCTAGTTCCCCGTAGTGCATTGCTGCCCTGAAGCTGACTTTAACTATGTGCTTAATCCCTTTGCAGGGGATAAACACAGAGTTATTATTCAAGGAACAGTGCAATAATAAAATACTAAAGAATTTTTTTGTTTTTGCACTTTGTTTATTTAAGAATGATCTGTACTAAAATAATAAAAATAATCGCAAAATTACGGGCGGAGCCTACTCTCAAAGCGGCAGGATGCGTCTCTGTGAAGCTCCGGAGATCTAAGGAGTTTTTTTACAGTTTACCTACAGTAAATCCATAATATTCTATATATTCCTAAGAGCTCTTTATATCTGGAAGCTGATAGATCCTCAAGATTGGAGATCCGACTGTGCTCCCGCCTATGCTCTTTGAGACAGCTATGTGACGGACTTTCTCACAGCATGGAAGCCATTTTGTGTCTTGCTGAGTAAATGCAGCATATCGATCTAAAGCCACAAATTCTGTGTGAACCGAGAAGCATAGGTCTGGGGCTGCTGCATTCTACCCCCCCCCCAATTCTGGGGTTACGATATCCTGAAATAGGATAAACTTCTGAATAGAGGGAACCATCTACTCTAATACTAAACCTAGAAATACCTCCCAAAGCGACATACTAATATTTCCTATTGAAAAGATGGGAGCGGCGGATGACCCGACTCTTGAGCGACCACTTTAAAAGTCTGGAAGAGGAGCTATGCAGGCTACTTGTGATCCTGCAGCATGGTTCAGGTACTCATCTGGCGACAACGGGCCGCACAGTAGGGGATCCTCAAGGTGGATTTTTCCTCCCCACGGCAGACCTGCCTTGTGAAGAAGCCCCCCATTTTAATGCCCAGATGGATTGCTTGAGGGCAGTTTGTGATAGTACTACTGATGTTCCGGCACCCCAGGCTGAAAGATCTGTACCAACAGGAGCCCTATCTAACACTCTTGCTCTGCCATTGGCCGCCCATATACCGCTGCTGCCTGAGTCTACAGGGGAAATGGAGACTCTCCCTGACCCATTGCAGGATCACCTCTCCTTATCAAACACCTCTGGGGCAGGTAACATTGATTCCGAGAGGAAGATCCCTTTTGAACCCCCAATACCGGAGCTCTCTTACATAATTAGAGGGGTTGATCTTGCTTGCTCACTTCTGTCCTCTGATGGGAGAGGAGACAAGTGTAGAGGAGATTCATGTACTACAGAACTGGAGATCATATACCTACACTCTGCAATTGTCACCCGGCGTGGATCGACAACTCTAGTTGATAATGGGGGCAAACCGGGAGCAGAACTAGGTTGTTTCCCTGAGAGACAAATCCTTTCGGTCACATTGAGCCCATGGGGCCGGCAAATCTTTTTCGCAGGACACAGTACTATAGATGCGCTCTCTGGCACCCAAGACGATCGGCATGGAGTGGGTTAAATAGGAGACAAAGACTATTCCATACCTCAGGACTGGGATAACAAAATTTAGAATACCGCTACGGTGAACTCTTATTATCACTAAGTGACATCCCTGTTAGAGTGAGTCTGAGTGTAAAATAAACAGCTGTTATTCGTATGATGATTATGTGTCTGAGATAAAATGAATGGCTATAGAACGATTCTATAATTCTGTTCCTAAACCTAGCTTAAGCCTCTTTGATTTAGTGCTATTAAGCACCTTATGTTACTCACTTGTTCATCGTATTTGCTAACATGCTTTTTGACTCTCTTAATATATGTGCTTGTCAGGTCTAAGTCTGTTCTGTTTTAAAGTTAATGTTTGTTATGGTTCACCAGGATAAATTTACAATCAAGTGACACTTCTGGCCAACTAGATAAATTAGATTTTTGCTCATACTGTTTGTGACTAGGTGTATTAAAGGGACAGTCTAGACCCAATACTCATTCTTTATTACTTATTGTTACATGCTAGACAAGCATCTTGCAACAGCTTCCACATCTATAAGCTTGAAACTTTTAACGCAATCGCTTCCAGCAGCTCTCAGGGTATTGCAGTGATGCCTCCATATGGAGGCATCCTGCAATACCTTTTTAGAAGACTCTGATGCAGAGAGAGCCACTCTGTGGCCCTCTCTGCACCGGTAGCGATGGTGCCGGTTCGTTGGTGGGTGGGAGCATAACAGGGAAGCGGGTGGGCGGCCCATCGCTACCCGGCATCCGGTTCCTGTAAGTGCAATGTGCACGCCGGGTGCCGGGAGTGTGCGCGCGTGCGCGATTAGCTGGCCACACTGACACCAATGAGGAGGGAAGAGGGGGGAAAAAAGATGTTAAAAATATAAATATATAAGGATCTGGGAGGGGGAGGGGGTTGGGGTATTGTGGGGGGCTGCTACACTACAGAAAATATTAATAATTGCAAAAAGAGAAAAAGATACTTTTGTTTTTGGGGGCAAATTGGGTACTGGCAGACAGCTGCCAGTACCCAAGATGGCGGCAAATAGGTAGGGGAGAGTGTTAGAGAGCTGGGGGGGATCATGGAGGTTGGGGCTAAGGCAGGGGTCCATCACAGCTAAAACATTTTATTTTTTTTTATTAAAAAAAAAAGAAAAACTCCTTTTATTTAGTACTGGCAGACTTTCTGCCAGTACTTAAGATGGCGGGGACAATTGTGGGGTGGGGGAGGGAAGAGAGCTGTTTGGGAGGGATCAGGGGGTGGGATGTGTCAGGTGGGAGGCTGATCTCTACCCTAAAGCTAAAATTAACCCTGCAAGCTCCCTACAACCTACCTAATTAACCCCTTCGCTGCTGGGCATAATTTACGTGTGGTGCGCAGCAGCATTTAGCGGCCTTCTAATTACCAAAAAGCAACCCCAAAGCCATATAAGTCTGCTATTTCTGAACAAAGGGGATCCCAAAGAAGCTTTTACAATAATTTGTGCCATAATAGCACAAGCTGTTTGTAAATACTTTCAGTGAGAAACCTAAAATTGTGAAAAATGAATTTTTTTTTAATTGTTTGCTCGCATTTGGCGGTGAAATAGTGGCATAAAATATATCAAAATGGGCCTAGATCAATACTTGGGGTTGTCTACTACACTACCCTAAAGCTAAAATTAACCATGCAAGCTCCCTACAACCTACCTAATTAACCCCTTCACTGCTGGGCATAATTTAGGTGTGGTGCGCAGCAGCATTTAGCGGCCTTCTAATTACCAAAAAGCAACCCCAAAGCCATATAAGTCTGCTATTTCTGAACAAAGGGGATCCCAAAGAAGCATTTACAACCATTTGTGCCTTAATTGCAGAAGCTGTTTGTAAATAATTTCAGTGGGAAACCTAAAGTTTGTGACA